>NW_017671436.1:78350-297053 GCF_001879085.1 Nicotiana attenuata | reverse complement strand
GCGGACCGCACATAATGGCAGTGCGGCCGCGGAGCCTTCACTGCGGACCGCACAATATGTACTGCGGCCGCGTTGCTTGAAGCTTGGTTTTGCCATTCTCTGAATCTACCTAGTGCGGCCGCACTAGGTTTTATGCCTTATAATCTGCTCTCTGAATCTCCCTAGTGCGGACCGCACAAAGTGTAGTGCGGCCGCACTAGGCCTGTTTGTCCTGAGTTTGCCTTGCTTTTGGTACTTGTGCAGATTTCACTCCTTTTGAGCCGATCTTTGACATTTCGTCACTTTGTCGATCAAACCTGCAATCAAGCACAACCTATGAGCCTTTTGGGACTATTTTGTAACAACTTATAATCAAAGCGTAAGCAAGAAGGGGCATAAAACACGTCAAAATCCCTAGTTATCAAGGTATCCGAGGACCGTTGAAAGACGAAGATTAAGTACATAAAGCGGCTATCCCGGAGAGAGACCCTCGAAGAGATCCATGCCCAAGGTTTTTGACCTATCGATCGAGATTGAACAAGCTAGGAGGCTCGAGGCCTATGCAAAGGAGCTCTACGAACTTGAGGGTCCCGAAGGCTCCGAAGGTTCTGAGGGATCCAAGGACTTCGACGGTTCTAGCGATGAGTCGGGCCCCGGTGAAGACCAGGCGTAGATGCCTTAGTACTTTTCTAGTTTTACCTTATGTATATTTTTTTGTTTATTTTGAGACTGTTCCATCATGCCTTTGTAAATATATTTTGGAGTGTATAAGATTTTCCCCTTTCTGGCAGTACCATGTCTTTCCTTTTCTAGCATCTGCTTGGAGTTTCTATTTGCGTATTGTTTTTAATGCCTTATCATAAGATCAGATGTAGTTCTGGAACATCCATTTTGGAGGTTCGAACGGAGCCTGACTTCAATGCAACTTTGTTTACTTGTGGCTTTGAACCGTTGGTGAGACTGAAGGTTTTTAAGATGCTTAAGTGTTTTAAGACGATTTTTTTTCCGAGGGTAACCTTTTAGTAGGTTTCAATTTTTTGTAAGGGCCTTACTTTTTAGTTACGTACTTCGGACGTCTCCATGCCATTTTTAGGGTGGCCGTAGCCTTTTATATTCCAGCACCGCCTAGTGGGTTTGGTGCCTCTGGGATTTGATAGCCCAGGCTGACCGAATTTTCATCGGGCGACAGTCCCCAAGTAGGGGTAGCTCGTGGTCTTGACAGTCCACGAGCAGGGGTTTCCTGTTGGCTCTAGGATCCAGGATCGAAGAAGAAAAATGTATAGTAATAACGTGTAAGGGAAGTAGAAATGTCTTTCATTGCTTAGTATGCAAGGTATATGATCGAAGGCGCATAAAACTTGTGTCATGGCTAGAGTGGACTATGTGGTCACGGATCATACGACCATTTGACCCTTATAATGAATCCTAACCACCAAGCCTAAGCTTTCAGCACATAAAATTTTCTTTTTCCTTTGCTAAAGATCTTAATCCTGGGGGTAATGGCCCCCAGTATCCGAGATCAAACTTATGAGGGATCGGATACTGTTAATCTGAAGCAAACGATCATCGATTCTGGTTTGGAACCGATCTTCAAACCTAAGGTAGCACGTTTTACTATTGTCTCGTTAAAAACCTTTCCGAAAAACCCACTTTGGGACAAAACCGGTTCAAGGGAAAAATAGTACAATACGTGCTTTCAAACCTAATGGCCACATCCGTCCTTGGCTGATTACCTGCATACAGTAGTCCGATTTATAAGACAACTAGAAAGTAATTGAGTTCGTACCTTAGGGTAGTACCACTTTAAGTGTGTCATGTTCTAGTTGTGTGGAAGTTGTACAACGTTTCCCGCTTCGAGTTTATACCTAATGGCCACATCGCCCGCATACCGGAACCTAAGGCTCGACTCTCCCACCTCGACTGGTATCAGGGCATCGGTTTGGTAAACCAAATAAAATGGGGTGGCCCCGGTGCTTGATCTCGAAGTCGTACGGTATGCCCACAAGACTTCAGGCAGGATCTCCTTCCATTTTCCTTTTGAATCAGCGACCTCATTTTCAGGTTTTGAAGTATAGTATTGTTCGTTGATTCTTCCTGCCCATTCCCACTAGGATGATAAGGCATTGATAGTATCTTTTTGATGTTGTGATCTTCAAAAAACTTACTCACCTTACTGTCGATGAATTATTTTTCGTTGTCGCAAACAATCTCGGCCGGTATCCAGAATCGACATATTATATGGTCCCATATGAAGTCAATGACTTCTTTCTCTCAAACCTTTTTGAACGCTTGGGCCGCAATCCATTTGGAAAAATAATCGGTCATGAACAGTATGAATTGAGCTTTACGGGGTGCCCGTGGCAGGGGACCGACGATGTCCATTCCCCACATCATGAATGGCCATAGGGACAGGACCTAATGGAGAATTTATCCTGGTTGATGGATCATCGGGGCGTGTCTTTGGCACTCGTTGCATTTCTGTACGAAGTATTTCGCATCCTTCTCCATTTCGTTCCAGTAGTAGCCGGCCCTTATTAGTTTCCGAACCAAAGATTCTGCCCCTGAATGGTTCCCGCAAGTGCCTTCGCGAACTTATCTCATGGCGTATTCGGTTTCTCCTGGTCCTAAGCATTTGGCTAATGGGCGAAAGAAGGTCCTCCCTAACGATGCCCCTTCGACCAAGCTAAATCTGGCAGCTTTGGTGCGTAGGGCTCTCGATTCTTTAGGAACCGAAGGCAATTTTCTCGTCTTCAAGTAGTCTATGTATTTGTTTCTCCAATCCCAAGTTAAACTCGTTGAGTTAACTTCGGCGTGGCCTTTTTCTATCACTGAGTTCATCAGATGCACTACTACTCCCGAACTGAACTCATCGGAATCGACCAACGACCCCATGTTAGCCAGTGTATCGGCCTCATTGTTTTGATCTCGGGGTACATGATGCAGGGTCCATTCCCTGAATTAGTGTAGGGTTACCTGCAATTTGTCCAAGTACCTTCACATCCGTTCTTCTTTTACCTCGAACGTTCTATTAACTTGATTCACCACGAGGGGGGAATCGCACTTGGCTTCGATTACTTCGACCCCAAGGCTTTTAGCCAATTCTAGACCTGCAATCATGGCCTCATACTCGGCCTCATTGTTAGTCAATTTCACAATTCTAATAGATTGCCTAATTACATTTCCCATAGGCGGTTTTAACACGATACTGATCCCGAACCCTTTTGCGTTGGAGGCACCGTCCGTGGAAAGGGTTCAGATTCTTGAAATAGTTCCCGGGGTCAACATTAATTCCCTTTCGACTTCGGGGATTAAGGGCGGCGTAAAGTTGTCCATGAAGTCCGCAAAAATTTGAGATTTTATGGCGGTCCAGGGTCGATACTCGATATCATACCCACTAATTTCCACGGCCCATCTGGCCAACCGGCCCGAGAGCTTGGGCTTGTGTATGATATTTCTTAGCGGGTAAGAGGTCACAACACATATAGGGTGACATTGAAAATACAGTTTTAGCTTCCTCAAAGTGCTTAGCAAAACGAGCGCCAATTTTTCCAAGTGAGGATACCTTGATTCGACCTCGCCTAGAGTTCTGAACATAGTAAATAGGAAATTGTGTACCTTCTTCCTCCCGGACTAAGTCACCACTTACCGCCACCTCGAAAATTGCCAAGTAGAGGTACAGTTGTTCATCTGCCTTTGGAGTGTGCAACAGGGGCGGACTCTACACGTACCGTTTGAGTCTTCTAAAGCTTGCTGGCATTCCGAGGTCTAGGAAAAATTATTCTTCTTCTTTAATAGTGAGAAGAATCGATGGCTCTTGTCTGAGGACCTCGAAAAGAACCGACCCAAGGCGACTATAATTCTGGTCAGTCTTTGAACGGCCTTGATGTTGTCCACCACGGCGATGCCCTCTATGTCCTTTATTTTCTCGGGTTGCTCTCGATCCCTCGATTGGATACCATGAACCCGAGGAATTTGCCCGATCCGACCACAAATGCACACTTCTCCGGGTTCAGCTTCATATTATATTTCTTCAGTATGTCAAAGGTCTCCTACAAAAGTTTCAAATGGTCCTCTGCTCGCAGGGATTTGACCAACATATCGTCAATATAAACTTCTATCGATTTTCCTATTTATTCTTCGAACATCCAGTTTACTAGGCGTCGATAGGTGGCACCGGCATTTTTCAACCTAAACGGCATTATATTATAACAATAGGTTCCGAATTTAGTGATGAAAGAATTCTTTTCTTGGTCGTTCAGGTCCATCTGAATTTGGTTGTACACAGAATAGGCATCGAGAAAATTGAGTATCTCGTGCCTGGTCGTCGCACCGATCATTCGGTCGATGTTAGGCAAAGGGAAAAAATCCTTGGGGCATGATTTGTTCAGGTCTTTGTAATATACATGCATTCTTTGACTATTCCCTTTTTTAGGCACTACCACTATGTTAGCTAACCAATCCGGTTATTTAACTTCCCGGACGGATCCTATTTTAAGAAGTTTGGATACCTCATCCTTGATAAATGCGTGTTTGACCTCGGACCGTGGCCTCCTCTTCTACTTGGCCGGATGGAACTTCGGGTCCAAACTCAGTTTATGAGTCATTACCTCCAGTGGGATCCCTGTCATGTCAAGATGGGACCAAGCGAAACAATCTACATTAGATTTAAGAAAATTAATAAGTTTTTTTTTTGGTAACTAAAATTTTATTAATCACCAAATGGATTTTACAAAACCATAGCTAGATACAATCTCAGCTAGCTTTCAACTCATCTAACAACTTATCTAAAATGTATAACTATGCACTATAGCTTTGATTCTAGGGGGGCTCGTACACAACAGATATATGCAATTTCTTTTGCTATTGATTCCCAGTTCCTACTCCTCTTTTCAAAGGTCCTTAAATTCCTTTCAATCCAGATACTATGCACCCATTCTGTATATTTCATTTTGAAGATTTAAGTGATCTGTGATTTCCCTTTAGCTTTGTTTATCACCCATTGTTGATGCTGCTCCCAGTTTGTGGCATTGAATCCCTGTACCTGCATCCACTTTGATAATTTCTCCCATAGTCTTGTACCAAAATAACATTGCACAAATAGGTGTTCCCTAGTTTCATCAGATTTCTGGCACATGATGCACTTTGTATCCACTTCCATACCCCATTTGGCTAATCGATCAGTTGTTAATAGCTTGCCATGCATCTGCAGCCATAAAGTGAATCTGGCCTTTGGTCTTGCAGGGTTGTGGTACATCAAGCACTTCCATGGAACTCTAGGTCTATCTTCTAAGAGCTTAAGATAGAAGTGTCTAATTAAGCTTTGCCCAGGTTTGTTATTGCATTGAGTCACTTCTAGAGTTGTTCTTGCTTCCAATATTTTCCGTATCATCCAACATGCTTGTTGTGGCACATGAATACTTCCAAATGGTTGGCCTTTTATGTAATAAGATTGCACCCACCGTATCCAAATTTTATCTTGTTTATTTGCTAGATCCCAGCATGTTTTAGCAATGGCAGCCTTGTTCCAGCAATGAAGATTAGTGGTGCTCAATCCTCCATAACTTCTAGGTGTACATACTTTGTCCTAAGAAATTAATGCTTTTTTTGTTATTGAGCTGCTTCCAGACCACATATAACTCCTATAGTGTGCTTCAATAATTTTAAGAACTTTAGATGGTAGGATAAACAATTGCGACCAATAAGCTTGGATCCCAAAGATGACAGATTGAATGAGCTGAATTCTTCCTGCATATGATAATTTTTCACTGTCCAGGAAAAGATCCTAGCTGCGATTTTAGTAATGAGAGGTTGCCCGGGGTGTACCAAACCTTGTGAAAATACTCTTCTTCAGAAATGCCACCACACTCCTAGCTTCATTGTTGGGCAAGGCCACGGCCTCGACCCATTTTGACACATAATCAACTGCTACAAGAATGTAAGTGTTCCCATACGAGCTAACAAAAGGGCCCATAAAATTGATACCCCATACATCAAAGATATCTACTTCAAGAATTGTGTTCGGAGGCATCTCATCTTTTTGGAATCCCGCCCGCTCGTTGACATTGATCACATCCTTTTACTAGATCACTTGCATCTTTGAACAAGGTTGGCCAATAAAAACCACAACTCAGAACTTTCGAAGCCGTCCTCACCCCTCCATGATGGCCACCATGGGGAGAGCAATGACAAGCCTCCAAAATACTCACTTGCTCTTCCTCCGGGACACACCTTCGAACACCATTCGTGCAAATCTTGAACAAGTATGGCTCATCCCAATTGAAGTCCAGACTATCCCATTTGAGCTTCTTCCTTTGGTTAGAAGAGATCTCACACGGGATGATGCCGGTCACAATGAAATTAGGAATATCCGCAAACCATGGCATATCACACATTGACACAGAAAGTAGTTGCTCATCGGGGAATGTATCATTTATCTCCAAGCCATCACACGGCCTTCCTTCCTCCTCCAAGAGGGACAAATGGTCCGCAACTTGGTTCTCACTACCTTTCCGGTCCACTATTTTTAAATCAAACTCTTGAAGAAGTAACACCCATCTCATCAACCTTGCTTTGGAATCTTTCTTGGTCATCAAATACCTAAGGGCGGCATGGTCGGTGTGCACTATGACTTTGGCCCCCATAAGATATGGCCGAAATTTTTCCATGGCGAACACCATAGCCAACAATTCCTTCTCCTTCACCGTGTATTTCCTTTGAGCCTCATTCATAGTCTTGCTCGCATAGTACACTGGATGAAATATTTTGTTCACTCTTTGACCCAAAACTGCCCCAACCGCAACATCACTTACGTCGCACATGAGCTCGAAAGGCAAGCTCCAATTGGGTGCGGTAATGATCGGGGTAGTTGTCAACTTATGCTTTAGAAGTTCAAAGGCCTCCATACATTTCTCATCAAACACAAACTTAGCATCTTTCTCTAGCAATTTGCAAAGAGGATTCACAACCTTCGAAAAATCCTTGATAAACCGCCGGTAGAACCCCGAATGCCCAAGGAAACTTCTCACCCCTTTGATAGAAGTGGGGGGAAGAAGCCTTGAAATCACCTCAATCTTGGCTTTATCTACTTCAATCCCATGCTTAGAAATTTTGTGACCCAAAACTATGCCCTCTTCAACCATGAAGTGGCATTTTTCCAATTAAGAACGAGATTTGTGTCTTTACATCGGGCCAAGACTCTATCCAAATTTCCCAAACACTCTTCAAATGAATCACCAACCACACTAAAATCAACCATAAAGACCTCCAAAATGTCTCCCATCATATCGGTGAAAATAGCCATCATGCATCGTTGGAAGGTCGCCGGAGCATTGCACAACCCAAACGGCATCCGAGAAAAAGCAAATGTACCATATGGGCAGGTGAATGTGGTCTTCTCTTGGTCCTCCGGAGCAATTAATATTTGATTATAACCCGAATATCCATCCAAAAAGCAATAAAAGGCTCGGCCCGCAAGGCAATCAAGCATTTGGTCAAGGAATGGCAAAGGAAAATGATCCTTGCGGGTCACCTTGTTTAGCTTCCGGTAGTCCATGCATACCCTCCACCCTGTAATGGTCCGAGTGGGAATAAGTTCATTGTTGTTATTTGTCACCACAGTCACACATTGCACCGGAGAAGTCCATGAGCTATCGGAGATTGGATACACCACACCTGCATCTAGCCACTTGATCACTTCTTTCTTCACCACTTCTTGCATTGCTTCATTGAGCCTCCTTTGATGTTCCAAGGAGGGCCTTGCATCATCCTCCAAAATAATCTTGTGCATGTAAAATGCGGGGCTTATTTCCCGAATATTCGCCAGAGTCCATCCAATTACCTTTTTCCGCTTTTTAAGCACCGCCAATGTGGCATCTACCTGCATGTTAGTAAGGCAAGAGGAAAGAATAACTGGTAAAGTTGAATTAGAGCCCAAGAATTCATACCTGAGGTGTGGAGGAAGTGGCTTCAACTCCAACACCGGTGGCTCCTCAATTGATGGTTTGGTTGGTGGAGTTTTCCGATTTTCAAGATCCAAAGACAATTTTCTTGGCTCATAGGAATAAGAGCCCATCCCATGTAAGGCATTGACACACTCCACTCTGCTTGCATCATCATTGACATCAAGATTTAAGAGCACGGCCTCAAGAGGATCCTCCATGTTAATCATAGCAACTTGTGTCATCCACTATCACAGCTGTGACAATGTCCACAAATGAGCACACCTCGGTGCTATTGGGTTGCTTCATGGATTTGCAAACATGGAAGACGACCTTCTCATCACCCACTCTGAAAGTTAGTTCACCCGCTTCAACATCAACCAATGCCTTCCCCGTTACAAAGAAAGGTCTCCCTAGAATAATTGGGACCTCATAGTCCACCTCACAATCTAAAATCACAAAGTCCGTCGGCAGGATAAATTTGTCCACCCGGACAAGCACATCATCAACTATACCCAAAGGTCGCTTCATTGATCTATCTGCCATCTGTAATCTCATGGAAGTTGTCCTTGTTGGCCCAATACCCAGAGTCTTGAAAATTGAGAAGGGCATTAAATTAATGCTTGCCCCAAGATCACATAAAGGTTTGGCAAAGTCTACACTACCGATAGTGCAGGGGATAGTGAAAGCACCAGGATCCTCTAATTTCGGGGCCATTGAATGTACTATTGCACTTACTTGGTGGGTCATCTTGATAGTTTCACAGTCCATTGATCTTTTCTTTGCAACCAAATCTTTCATGAATTTAGCATAACCAGGCATTTGCTCCAAAGCCTCCACCAAAGGCACGTTGATGGATAAGCTCTTCATTATGTCAATGAACTTTTTGAATTGGTTGTCACTTTTCTGCTTGGCTAACCTTTGAGGATAGGGGGGAGGTGGTCTAGGCAAATGTGCATTGGCTTTTGGCATCACCGGCTCCATCATGTCAATTATGTGCTCCCTGGACGGGTTCACGGCCTCTTGAGTTTCCACCTCAGTTTCATTAATGTCAATCCTCACTTAATTGTTCACATTGTCATCAACCACATCTTCAACTACCAAAGGAACCGCATCTTTTTGCAACTCAACATCATCTTCAACAGCTTGCTTTTGTTTCGAGGCATTCACATCACCGCCTCTTCCACTTCGTGACTTGATTGTTCCCACCCTTTGGGTTCACTACCGTATCACTTGGTAGAGCACCCTTTGGGCGAGTATTCAACGATTGAGAGATTTGGCCTAATTGCACCTCCAAATTCCGGATAGAGGTATTGTGGGAAGCCAATTGAGCATCGCAATCTTGGTTCTTCTTCATCATTTGTTCGAACATCATTTCTATTCTTCCCATATCATTACCCGAAGAACTAGATCCTTGAGAAGGGAACGGGGGTGGATTGTTCGATTGTTGGTACATTGGGGGCCTTTGAAAGCCTTGCCCCCGATTGCCTTGATTTCCATTGTTGTTCCAATTGCCTTGACCATTGTTGTTCCAAATGTTGTTATTACCATTCCAATGCCCTTGGTTACCTTGATTGTTGTTCCCCCAATTACCGCCTTGGTTGTTGTTGTTGTTCCAATTACCACCACCTTGTTGTTGATTGCCCCAATTACCTTGGGGTCGCCATTGTTGGTTTGAAGAGTTGCCTCTATTGCCTTGATAGTTGTTAACATATTGTACCTCTTCATTTTGCTCATCATAGCCATCATTTTGAAACCCATCACAATCATCATCAAATTGCTCAAAATTTCCTTGTTTTTGTTGCCTTCTTTGCCTTCTCTTGTTGGTAAGCAGATTAACACTTTCCATAGCATTCACTTGGCGAGGATTTTGGACTTGTTGCAACTGTGCCTTGCCAATTGGTTCATAGTAGTTGTCAACTCCGATATAGCCTGTCCATGGTCATGTAATTCCTTGTGCAAATGGATGATCGTGGGGTCACCTTGGGGAACATTCACTCTACTTTGCCATGCGGAGGATGTATCCGCCATCTCATCAAGAATCTCACAAGCTTCGTCATAAGTAAACTTCATGAAATTACCCCCGACCAATTGATTGACTATGCATTGATTTGTAGTATTGATGCCCCGATAGAAGGTTTGTCGAATCATCGCCTCGGTCATATCGTTGTTTGGGCATTCTTTCACCATTGTTCTAAACCGCTCCCAAATCTCATGCAAAGGTTCCGTGGGTTCTTGCTTGAAAGCCAATATCTCATCTCGAAGTGCCGCCATATGCCCGGGTGAGAAAAATTTAGCTATAAACTTATCCGCCAACTCATCCCAAGTTGTGATGGAATGGTTGGGGAGTCTCTCTAGCCAATCCAATGCCTTTCCCCGAAGTGAGAACGGGAAAAGTCTCAACCTAAGAGCATCTTCGGACACATTCGTCTGCTTGCTACCCCAACATGTATCCACGAACCCTTTTAGATGTTTTTAGGCATTTTGATCCGCAACGCCCGTGAAATACCCACGCTGCTCAAGTAAGGTCAACATCACATTAGTTATCTGAAAATTGCCCGCCCGGATTCTGGGTGGGACAATAGAACTTGCATATCCTTGGTTTGGTAATACTCTGGGAGCCACTCTTGGAGGTGGCGGCCTCGTCGGGGTCCGGGAGGTACAAGAGGCACCTCATCCTCTCCAATTTCATCTACCTCCTCCCCCGCAAGCACATTTCCAAGAGGGTCATTAGCATTTAAAGCCATTTGGTACCTGTAGTAATCACACACACAATTTAATAACAAAGAAGGAAAAAAGAACAACACACAAAACTAACTAAATAGATAGCCAAAACCGTTAGATCCCTGGCAACGGCGCCAAAAAGTTGATCGCAGCCAACTCCGCACCACTAAAAAGTAGCGAGAGAGGGTCGCAATAGCGTTAACCCGATTTTGGGTCGGGATCGAATCCACAGAGAGCTAGGATTGGAATCGAGTATCTATTTTGCTTAGGATTGCGTGTGTGCTCTTAATTGGTCTTCTATTCATATTTGGATTTTCTTTATAATTCTATTTTTATCAAACTACTAATTGAAAATGCAACTAGATTAAGCTAAAAGATAAATTGCTACAAGTTGAATCTAATAGTTTAAAGGGCACTAGGGTAGTGACCTTCACCTAGGTGGATAATTGACGGGTAATTGCACCTAAGGCTCGATTGACATGATTGGGGAAATATGTTATAACCGTTACTCAATACTATCCACTCTACACCTCTCGGTAGAAAGAGTGGTTTTTCCCTATTGACTCTTTCGAGACCAATTGGGTATGCATATATGCCCGAGCAACTAGGGTTCAAGTCGGGTAATTACTCTCTCGAGGTTTAACTATTTAATTGGGACTATCAAATCTCTTGAGTCCATCCCAATTCCTTGTTGGGTCAATTTTGGAGACTTAGGCTCTCTTTCTCAAGAAGAGCCAAGTCAACTTAGCACAAACTAGTGTTTGCAACCACTAATTCATAAATTAAACCATAAAATTGACCCAAATAACAAACACCCATAATCAATCTAACCTTAAATCACAACACCCATCAATTATCCACACTAGGGTTGACCCACAACCCTAGCTAATGGGTTTAGCTACTCATGCTTGAAGATAAAATCAGAGAAATAGATGAAGAGAAAGACATAATATTAAATTACTGAAGTAAATATAATGATTCAATTGCTAAAACTACGTTAAAGTGCCCAAAATAACTACAAAATGACTTCTCACGAGCGCAGCTAATGTCTCATAATAATTGGTTATAGCTGCTTACCCTAAAAATGAAAAAAATATTCTATTTATACTAAGCTGAAAAAACTGGACAAAAATGCCCCTGCGGGGTCAGTGCGGGCCGCACAAAATGAACTGCGGCCGCACTAGGCTCTTAGACTTGAAATCTTGGCTCTCTGAACTCTGTCTCCGCGCACCGCGCAGAATGGACTGCGGCCGCACTAGGCTCTTAGACTTGAAATCTTGGCTCTCTGAACTCAGGCTCCGCGGACCGCGCAGAATGGACCGCGGCCGCGGAGGTTTCTAATGCGGTCCGCACAAACATGACCGCGGATCGCGCTGGCTTGAACCTTGGCAAATTACATCTCTCTGATCTTCTCTTTCGCGGACCGCACAGAATGGTGGTGCGGCCGCGGTGTTTTCAGTGCGGGCCGCACAATATCTAATGCGGTCGCATTGTTTTGATGCCTTGAAAACCAGTCTCTGAATCTCCCTAGTGCGGACCGCATAGAATGGACTGCGGCCGCACTAGGCTAGTTTGTCCTGAGTTGTCTTTATCTTTGATACTTGTGCAGGTTTCACTCCTTTTGAGCCGATATTTGACATCCCGTCACTTTGTTGATCAAACCTGCAATCAAGCACAACTTATGAGCCTTTTGGGACTATTTTGTATGAATTTATGATCAAAGCGTAAGCAAGAAGGAGCATGAAACACGTCAAAATCCCTAGTTATCAGTCCTCACCAAAAATCAATATAATCGGTACGACATCACCCTTCGTGCTTTTACCTCACATAATCATGGCACGGAATGATCCTTCGTGCATTATCACTAATATAAAGGCACAAAATTGTACATCGTGCGGCACGACGTCACCCTTCCTGCTTTAACACTCTCTCACAAATATCATGCACGGCATTACCCTTCGTGATTTATCACTCTCTCACAAATATCTTGCACGGCATCACCCTTCGCGCTTTAACACTCTTCCTTACCCAAACAACAATCACAAAGCAAGAAGGGCAAGGGAATAAATAAAAATCACAATAAGATCCCGGCAAGGGAACAATAGTACATCAATCATATCCCGGCAAGGGAAACAATATCAAAAGCAATAACATCCTGGCAAGGGTGATAACATTAAAAGCAACAATATTCCGGCAAGGGAGACATCATAATCCTCTTCTCTTTTTCACATTAACTTCTCAACTCAATTCACAACTTGAGCCAATGCTCTAAAATGTTCAGTTGCCAATAATACTTCCACAAATCATTTTTCAACTTGAGCCAACGCTCTTCAATGATCAATTACCACTATTACTTCCACAAGCCTTGTTCAACAATAGAAATCATCACATAAGGCATGAATAATACAAAACGGAGTCACATTAATTATAGTATAAGACTCACGGGCATGCTTGACACCAACGTATAGATACTCGTCACCATGCCTATACGTCGTACTCAACAGCTAACACATAGCAAATAGGACACGACTCCTAATCCCTCAAGCTAAGGTTAGACCAAACACTTACGTCGATGCCATGAACACAATTCAAGCCTCAACTACCGCTTACCTCTTGATTACACCACCAATTCGCTTGTATCTAGCCACAAGTTACTTAACTATATCAATAAATGCTAAATGAATCAATTCTAATGCATGAAAATAGGTTTTCTAAAGTTTTTCCCAAAAAGTCAAAAATCGACCCTGGGCCCACAAGGTCAAAACCCGAGGTTCGAACCAAAACCCGATTACCCATTCACCCACGAACTCAAATATATAATTTGTTTTGAAATCGAACCTCAAATCGAGGTCCAAATCCCCAAAATTCGAAAATTCCTAAGTTCTAACCAAAACACCCAATTTCCCCAATGAAAACCCTTGATTTTGAGTTGAAATCATGTAAAAAGATGGATTAGATTGAAAGAAATGAGTTAGAAATGACTTGCAAATGATTTGGAAAAGTAGTTGTCTTTGAAAATCGCCCAAAGGTGTTTAGGTTTTGAAAAGGTTTGAAAAATGGCTGAAAATGCGTCTAAGTCTCAATTAACTGGTCTCTGATATCGCAATTGCGACCGGGATTCGCAATTGCGAACCCCTCAGAAACTGATGACTTCGCAAATGCGAAGATTTGTCGCATTTGCGACACTGAATGAATCCGGTCCCCTTCGCATTTGCGAGGGACCCTTCGCATTTGCGATATCGCATTTGCGACGAATATGTCGCATTTGCGACCAAGGCAGCCCAGGACATCTTCGCATTTGCCATACAAATTTCGCATTTGCGGGCTCGCATTTGCGAGCCTGCAGACCTGCAACACACCAGCAATTTCCTAAGTCTAAATTTCACTCCGTGGCCTATACAAAACTCACCCGAGCCCTCTGGGCTCCAAACCAAACATGCACGCAAGTCCAAAAATATCACACGGACTTGCTCGCGCAGTCAAATCATCAAAATAACATCAATAACTATGAATTTAGTATCAAGATCAAAGAAAAATCTCATGAACTCTTAAGTTCAAATTTTAACAACCGATGGTCCGATTCACGTCATTTCAAGTCCGTTTCTTACCAAATTTTACAAGCTCAACGTATATCCCATATAAGACCTGTACCGGGCTCCAGAACCAAAATACGGGCCCAATACCATCAAATTCAATTACATTCATGTTTCCAAAAACTCTAGAAATTTTAGTTAAACAATTTTCTTCAAAAATTTATTTCTCGGGCTTGGGACCTCGAAATTCGATTCCGGGCATACGCCCAAGTCACATATTTTCCTACGGACCCTCCGGGACCGTCAAATCGTGGGTCCGGGTCCATTTACCCAAAATATTGATTGAAGTCAACCTAAATTCATTTTAAAAGCAAAATTCATCATTTTCACAGATTTTTACATAATGGCTTTTCGGATACACGGCCGGACTGCGCACGCAAATCGAGGTGAGATAAAAAGGAGGTTTTAAGGCCTCGGAAAACAGAATTTATTCTCCACCTCTAAAACAACCATTCGTCCTCGAACGGACATAAGGAGGAAGTACCTGAGTCGGAGAAAAGATGGGGATAACGGCTCCGCATATCGGGATCGGACTCCTAGGTCGATGACTCAACAGGCTGACCTCTCCACTGAACACGAATAGAAGGGAAACTCTTCGATCTCAACTTACGAACCTGCGGGTATAAAATAGCTACCGGCTCCTCCTCATAGGACAAGTCCCTGTCCAACTGGACAGTGCTGAAATCTAACACGTGGGATGGATCGTCGTGATACTTTCGAAGCATGGACACATGAAACACTGGATGGACAGCTGATAAACTCGGCGCTAACGCAAGTCTGTAAGCCACACTCGATCAAGAATCTCAAACGGGCCAATGAATCTAGGGCTAAGCTTGCCCTCTTCCCAAATCTCATCACGCCCTTCATAGGCGACACCCGAAGCAACACCCGCTTGCCGACCATGGATGCCACATCACGAACCTTACGGTCGCATAACTCTTTTGCTTGGACTGAGCTGTACGAAGCCTATCCTGAATTATCCTGACCTTGTCCAAGGCATCCTGTGCTAGATCCGTACCCAACAACCGACCAACCAACCTGCGACCGACACCGCCTACCATATAAAGCCTCATAGGGAGCCATTTGAATGCTCGAATGGTAACTGTTATTATAGGCAAACTCCGCTAAAGGCAAAAACTGATCCCACGAGCCTCCAAAGTCAATAACACAAGCTCGGAACATATCCTCCAAGATTTGAATAGTACGCTCGGACTACCCGTCCGTCTGAGGATGAAATGCTGTGCTCAACTAAACCTAGGTGCCCAACTCACGCTGAACTGCCCTCCAGAAATGTGAAGTAAACTGCGTACCTCGGTCAGAAATAATAGACACGGGCACACCATGAAGACGAACAATCTCCCGGATATAGATCTCAGCAAACCTCTCAGAAGAATAAGAAACTACCACAGGAATGAAATGCGCTGACTTGGTCAGCCTATCAATAATAACCCATACTGCATCGAACTTCCTCTGAGTCCGTGGGAGCCCAACAACAAAGTCCATAGTGATACGCTCCCACTTCCACTAAGGAATCTCAATCTTCTGGAACAACCCACCAGGTCTCTGATGCTCGTACTTTACCTGCTGACAATTCAAACACCGAGCCACATACGCAACAATATCCTTCTTCATCCTTCTCCACCAATAATGCTGCCGCAAATCCTGATATATCTTAGCGGCGCCCAGATGAATAGAGTACCGGGAACTATGGTCCTCCTCTAGAATCAACTCACGAAGACCATCCACATTAGGCACACATATACGACCCTGCATCCTCAAAACTCCATCATCTCCAACTGTAACCTGCTTGACACCTCCGTGCCGCAATGCGTCCCTAAGAACACACAAATGGGGATCATCATACTGCCGATCTCGGATACGCTCAAATAATGAAGAACGAGCAATTGTACAAGCTAACACACGGCTGGGCTCAGAGACATCCAACCTCACGAACTGATGGCTAACTTTCTACTCAAAGCATCGGCCACCACAGTGGCCTTCCCCGGATGATATAAGATGGTGATATCATAGTCTTTCAATAGCTCCAACCACCTTCTTTGCCTCAAGTTTAGCTCCTTCTGCTTGAACAAGTATTGCAAACTCTTGTGATCCGTGAACACCTCACATGACACGCCGTACAGATAGTGTCTCCAAGTCTTCAGCGCGTGAACAATGGCTGCTAACTCCAAATCATGGACTGGATCTCATGAATCTGCAACTGCCGCGAAGCATAAGCAATGAACTTGCCATCCTGTATCAACACCGTACCAAGTCCAATACGAGATGCGTCACAGTAAACTGTATATGGCCCTGAACTTGTAGGCAAGACCAACACCGGCGCTGTAGTCAAAGCTATCTTGAGCTTCTGAAAGCTCGCCTCACACTCTCCGACCACCTGAACTGGGCACCCTTCTAGTTCAACCTGGTCATCGGGGCAGCAATAGATGAAAACCCCTCCACAAACCGATGGTAATAGCCTGCCAAACCCAAGAAACTCCGGATCTCTGTAGGTGATGTGGGTCGAGGCCAGTTCTTGACTACCTCTATCTTCTTCAGATCCACCTGAATACCCTCTGCTGAAACAACGTGACCCGAGAATGCAACTGAACTCAACCAGAACTCACACTTTGAAAACTTAGCACACAACCGACTATCTTTCAAAGTCTGAAGAACGACTCGAAGATGCTGCTCGTGCTCCTCCTGGCCGCGGGAATAGATCAAAATATCTTCAATGAAGACAATCACGAAGGAATCCAAATAAGGCCTGAACACTCGGTTCATCAAATCCATGAAAGTTGCTGGGCATTTGTCAACCCGAATAACATCACCAAGAACTCATAGTGCCCGTACCGAGTGCGGAAAGCTGTCTTAGGGACATCAGATGCCCTAATCCTCAACTGATGGTAGCCAGATCTCAAGTCAATCTTCGAAAATACTTTGGCACCCTGAAGCTGATCAAATAAATCATTGATCCTCAGCAATGGATACTTATTCTTGATTGTAACCTTGTTCAACTGCTGGTAATCTATACATATCCTCATCGTTCTGTCCTTCTTCTTAACAAACAACACCGGCGCACCCAAGGCGAGACACTAGGCCTAATAAAGCCCTTATCAAGCTAGTCTTGCAACTGCTCCTTCAATTCTTTCAACTCAAGTGGGGCCATACGATATGGCGGAATAGAAATGGGCTGAGTGCCCGAAGCCAAATCAATGCAGAAGTCAATATCCCTGTCGGGTGGCATACCCGGTAGGTGTGAAGGGAAAACCTCAGGAAACTCACGAACAACAGGCACAGAATCCATAAAAGGAACCTCAGCACTATAATCACGAACATATGCCAAATAGGCCAAACTTTCTCGACCATACGCCGAGCCTTCATGTATGAGATAACACGACGGGTAGAATGACCAAGAGTCCCTCTCCACTCTAAACGAGGCAACCCCGGGAAGGCTAAGGTCACAGTCTTGGCATGACAGTCCAAGATAGCATGGTAAGGTGATAACCAGTCCATCCCCAATATGACATCAAAATCAACCATATCCAAAAGTAAAAAATCTACTCGAGTCTCAAGACCCCAAATCACAACTATACCGGAACGATGGACACGATCTAGCACAATAGAATCACCCACCGGTGTAGACACATATACAGGAGCACTCAAGGAATCACTAGGCATGACCAGATACGGTGCAAAATAAGATGACACATAGGAGTATGTAGATCCAGGATCAAATAGAACTGAAGCATCTCTACTACAAACTAGAACAGTACCTGTGATAACTACATCGGAAGCCTCAGCCTCAGGCCTGGCTGGAAGCGCATAACATCCGGGCTGGGCCCCACCACTCTAAACTACATCTCTAGGACGGCCTGCTGCTTGCTGGCCTCCACCTCTAGCGGCCTGACCTCCACCTCTAATACCTCTACCTCCACCTCTAGCACCTCTACCTCCACCTCTAGATGGCTGAGCGGGCTGTGGAACACTCGGTGCCTGAACCATGGCACGGGAACTCTGATGCTGAGAGCTGCTCGATGCTCGGGGGCAAAATCTAGCAATATGCCCCGTATAGCCACAAGTATAACAAGCCCTCAGCTGCTGAGACTGCTGACCTGAATGACCACCCCAAAAAATCTGGAGCGGCGGTGCACTGATAGGAGCTGGTGGTGCACTGTAGGACTACTGATCAGAATACTGCATATGAGAACCACGGCCACCTGAAGCACCGTGAGAAACCTGAAGTGCTGACTGAAAAGGCCTAGGAGGATGGCCTCTACCAAAAGAATCCCTGCCTCCGGACGAGGCGCCGTTGAATCTGCCTAAATGACGAGGCCTCTTGTCAGACCCCTGACCACCCCCTTGTGATAGAACCATCTCAACCCTCCTTGCCACATTGGCCGCATCCTGAAAGGAAATCTCGCTCCCCGTCTCCTTGGCCATCTGAAGTCGAATAGGCTGAATGAGTCCCTCAATGAACCTCCCCACTCTCTCTCTCAGTGGGAAGTATAAGAAGAGCATGACGGGCCAAATCAATAAACCTGGTCTCGTACTGAGTAACTGTCATAGAACCCTACTGGAGACGCTCAAACTGCCCCCGATAGCTCTCACTCTGAGTGACAGGAAGAAACTTCTCCAAAAATAGCTGAGAAAACTGATCCCAAGTCAAAACTGGTGACCCAATTGGTCTAGCCAAACAATAATCTCTCCACCAAGTCTTGGCGGATCCAGACAAACGAAAAGCAGCAAAGTCGACCCCATTGGTCTCCACTATCCCTATGTTCCTGAGAACCTCATGACAGCTGTCTAAATAATCCTAGGGATCCTCAGAAGATGCACCGCCATAAGTGGTAGTGAAGAGCTTGGTGAACCTGTCCAATCTCCACAAAGCATCGGCAGACATAGCTGCTCCATCACCGGTCTGAGCTACCACACCCGGCTGAACTGCTCTAACTGGCTGAGCTGCTGGAGTCTGAAACTGGGGAGCCATCTGCTCTGGAGTGCGGGTAGCGGGAGTCTGTGCTCCTCCCCCAGCCTGAGAGACGGCTGGTGCTACGGGAAGTAACCCTACCCGGGTGACACTCTCATTAAGGCCCACTAAACGGACCAGAGCATCCTGGAGTACTGGGGTCGCAATGAACCCTTCTGGGACCTGAGCTCGGCCTATCGGCACTGTCTGGGCTGGAATCTCATCATCAAACTCAACCTGAGGCTCCGCTGCTGGCGCTGCTGCTCTGGGCTGAGGTCTGCCCCTCGTGGGAGCTACTGCTGGGGGCTCAGGTAGCTGATCAGTGGATGAGGAAGCGCGTGTTCTCGCCATCTGTGAAAGAACAGAGTAGAAGTTCGATTAGCATTGAGAAATCAAGTCGCACGACAGGAAAGAATAGATGTGAAGTTTTTTCCTAACTCTGTAGCCTCTGGGGGATAAATACAGACGTCTCCGCACCGATCCCTCAGACTCTACTAAGCTTGTCGTGAATTGTGAGACCTAAGCAACCTAGAGCTCTGATACCAACTTGTCACGACTCGGATTTCCCACCCTCGGGAGTCGTGATGGCGCCTACTAGTGAAATCTAGGCAAGCCCACCATTTGTATTAGTTACCCTTTTTTTCCCATTTTAATCCTTTAACAATTAAGAACCAACATTATATAAACAGCGGAATTTAATAAGTGGAAGAACAAAATATAACCGTTTAAACATTACCGATACAATTCTTAAACATAGACTGCCCAGAACTGGTGTCACAATTTCACAGACTGTCTAGAAATACTACAAATAAGGGCCGGAAAGATAAATACAACGTTGTCTCTGAAATACATAAAAGAAACAGAATGAAAGGATAGAAGGAGACGCCAAGGCCTGCAGACGCCTGCAGGACTACCTCGGGTCGCCTGACGGTCTGGAAGTAGCAACCTCACTGTGGTCAGAAAGCTGCAGCATCGGGATCTGCACACAGTGCAGAGTGTAGTATCAGCACAATCGACCCCATGTGCTGGTAA
This sequence comes from Nicotiana attenuata, assembly GCF_001879085.1. Lineage (NCBI taxonomy): Eukaryota > Viridiplantae > Streptophyta > Magnoliopsida > Solanales > Solanaceae > Nicotiana > Nicotiana attenuata. The sequence continues at coordinate 276,822 of NW_017671436.1, read as the reverse complement.
GTGCCTAGCCTAACCTCGGCGAAGTAGTGACGAGGCTAGGACCAGACTATAAAATAAATCTGTGCAGTTAAATCATATACATCAGAAAAATAAAGGCAAAACTTTACAATTAAAGATAGGAAGGGGGAAACATGCTGCAGGGAACAACAAGTAACAACAGAAACCAACAGTTAAATGTAAAGAACATCATAACTCAATTATCAATAGAAATCGGGAAATCAAAGACAAGTGCACGGTATTATCCTTCGTGCTTTTACTCTCTTCCTCACCAAAAATCAATATAATCGGCACGGCATCACCCTTCGTGCTTTTACCTCACATAATCATGGCACGGAATGATACTTCGTGCATTATCACTCATATAAAGGCACGGAATTGTACATCGTGCGGCACGACATCACCATTCGTGCTTTAACACTCTCTCACAAATATCATGCACGGCATCACCCTTCATACTTTATCACTCTCTCACAAATATCTTGCACGGCATCACCCTTCGTGCTTTAACACTCTTCCTTACCCAAATAAAAATCACAAAGCAAGAAGGGCAAGGGAATAAATAAAAATTATAATAAGATCCCGGCAAGGGAACAATAGTACATCAATCCTATTCCGGCAAGGGAAACAATATCAAAAGCAATAACATCCTGGCAAGAGTGATTACATTAAAAGCAACAACATCTCGGCAAGGGAGACACCATCATAATCCTCTTCTCTTTTTCACATTTACTTCTCAACTCAATTCACAACTTGTGGCAATGCTCTAAAATGTTCAATTGCCAATAATACTTCCACAATTTATTTTTCAACTTGAGCCAACGCTCTTCAATGTTCAATTACCACTATTACTTCCACAAGCCTTGTTCAACAATAGAAATCAACACATAAGGCATGAACAATACAAAACGGAGTCACATTAATCATAGTATAAGACTCACGGGCATGCTTGACACCAACGTATAGATACTCGTCACCATGCCTATACGTCGTACTCAATAGCTAACACATAGTAAATAGGACATGACTCCTAATCCCTTAAGCTAAGGTTAGACCAAACAATTACCTCGATGCCACGAACACAATTCAAGCCTCAACTACCGCTTTACCTCTTGATTCCACCACCAATTCGCTTGTATCTAGCCACAAGTTACTTAACTATATCAATAAATGCTAAATGAATCAATTCTAATGCATGAAAATAGGTTTTCTAAAGTTTTTCCCAAAAAGTCAAAAATCGACCCCGGGCCCACATGGTCAAAATCTGAGGTTCGAACCAAAACCCGATTACCCATTTACCCACGAACTCAAATATATATTTTGTTTTGAAACGGACCTCAGATCGAGGTGTTAGAAATGACTTACAAATGATTTGGAAGAGTAGTTGCCTTTGAAAAATCGCCCAAAGGGTGTTTAGGTTTTGAGAAGGTTTGAAAAATGGCTGAAAATGCGTCTAAGTCTGAATTAACTGGTCTCTGATGTCGCAATTGTGATTGCGAACCCCTCAGAAACTGATGACTTCGCAAATGCGAAGATTTGTCGCATTTGCGAGGGACCCTTTGCATTTGCGATATCGCATTTGCGATGAATACATTACATTTGCGACCAAGGCAGCCCAGGCCATCTTCGCATTTGCGATACAAATTTCGCATTTGCGGGCTCGCATTTGCGAGCCTGGCTTCGCAATTGCGAAGTCTGCAGACCTGCAACACACCAGCAATTTCCTAAGTCTAAATTTCACTCCATGGCCTATCCAAAACGCACCCGAGCCCTCGGGGCTCCAAACCAAATATGCACGCAAGTCCAAAAATATCATACGGACTTGCTCGCGGTGTCAAATCATCAAAATAACATCAATAACTATGAATTTAGCATCAAAATCAAAGAAAAATTTCATGAACTCTTAAGTTCAAATTTTAACAACCGATGGTCCGATTCACGTCATTTCAAGTCCGTTTCTTACCAAATTTTACAGGCTCAACTTAAATCCCATATAAGACCTGTACCGGGCTCCAGAACCAAAATACGGGCCCAATACCATCAAATTCAAGTACATTCATGTTTCCAAAAACTCTAGAAATTTCAGTTAAATAATTTTCTTCAAAAATTCATTTCTCGGGCTTGGGACCTCGAAATTCGATTCCGGGCATACGCTCAAGTACCATATTTTCTTACGGATCCTCCGGGACCGTCAAATCACGGGTCCGGGTCCGTTTACCCAAAATGTTGACCGAAGTCAACCTAAATTCATTTTAAATGCAAAATTTATTATTTTTTTACAGATTTTTACATAATGGCTTTCTGGATACACGTCCGGACTACGCACGCAACTCGAGGTGAGACAAAAAGGTGGTTTTAAGGCCTCGGAACATAGAATTTATTTCCAAAACAAGTGATGATCATTTGGGTCATCACAAAAGGTCTTTACAAATTACAACTTTGTAATTGGTAATACTTTGCAAAGTGTCTGTGTTTCTTTAATTATTGTGGGCATTTTTTCCATCCATAAATGCTCTAAAATCATTGTTTTATTACTTCTGAAAGATGGAGCCGATCTTTTTTTTTTTAGTTTTAGTAGATAAAATTTGTCGATATTTGTACTAGCTAAAAATAGCATATATTTTATAAAATTAGTTGAGATATACGTAAATTGGCCGAAACATTGAGTTATAAAAAAAATTAAGCCATCTTTATGATGATTGATGATGATCAATTAAAGCATATGAATAACTTTTCATCACAGTAACCTTCTTATCATCCATTATGTTTATATATATTTATTCTCTTTGGAAAGTGCAATCAAGTGAATCAAAAGAAAAGATGAAAAGGCTTAAATTGCCAAACCACTTAATCAAATATGCTGTTTGACCTAGTTCAAAATAGATCTATTTAAAGGTTTGATGATGTTGATCACTTAAATTGCTGAATCATATATTATGATGATGAAATTAAACCTTTGATGCATTGTTTTCCTCAAAGACTAATTGGTTCCCTATGAGATAATTAACCAAATATGGATTTAACTCCTTAGAAAGCCAAAAAGTAGTTTATTTCTGAAATACATCAAGTGTACTCCTCTCCCTCTCCCCTAAATCCCCTCACAAGAAAGACATTCATTAATTAAACACAACTTTAAGGGGTCATTTGGTTAGTAAATAAGTTATTCCTTAATTAATAATAAGAAAATTATAATATCGAGAATAATAACAAAAAAATATTAAGTGAATATACTATTTTTTTGTGAGAAAGATAATATTGCATTAAACATAATTAAAAGTACTACAGAGAGGGTGATGCCTGTGCATCTAGAATATACTATTGCTAGTTCATTGACTAAAATGAGATATACAACGCATAATATAAATTTTGTATTTGATTTAATCTAAACAAAGTGGCAGTGGCGGCTCGATGGAGTACGTGACCTAAGGCTGAATCGTTATTAGAGGCCCTTAGAGGCAAATATCATCTTCTTTTAATATTTTCTTCCTAATTGATAATATAGTCAATTTATTTAATCATTCATGAGATATTGTTGATCTTTAGTAAACTTTTATCAATTTTACTTACGAGAAACATCTTTCCATGGGGAGAAATGTCTTATTTTTCTATGAGCAATATTATATAGGCATGTGAATCATTTTATTTCTATTTCATTGAGTATATCAATTAGAGTATTATACTTGAATAGATTTTCGTAGTACTTTTGTTACAAAATAAGTTAAAAAATCAATATAGAGCTAATTAGCTCAAAGTATGTACAAAAGCCCTTGTAAAGTAAAAATTAATCTAAGTTGAAGAGAATAAGAGGAATGAAGTAGGAAGTCATTTAAGTGCATCCCATTCATCTGTTATAACTCAACCAAATTCTCCATAAAAATAATATTGTTTACCCTTAAATCGGATAACAACTAAATTTGTATACGATTTTAAGGATGCGTGATTTGATTCAACATAAATAATTAAGTATATAAGATAAACGAATTAAAGACTAATTAAACGATCAAACCAATTGCGATGTCGCGGCCAAGCCTGAACTTAGATCAAACAATGACCTTGTCCTCGATCAGATCCTCGATTCGAGCTTGATCGAGAACGAAGAACATGTTAAGTGGACAAGGACTTTAACCGTAGCAAAAAGGCAGAAAATGAATTTGTATTGCTTTGATTTGCGTGTTACAATATGTCTTATGAAAGAAAAACTTCCCCTTTATATAGTAGGAGAGTTTCATCCCTAGTATAAGTCTAAAAAGGTAAAAATCTTCCATTCTCGTTAATTACTTATCAGTAACCGACATCGAGCGAGATCCGCACTGTGATATCCGGTTGGGTGTAAATATCACGACCCTCTATTCATCGTGTGTTACCGTTTATCGTACTTCCCGAGATCTTAGAACTTGTCCCGGGTCCGGGGTGCGTCGCTTTATCAGGTCCGATGATGAGCACATCGTTCACCTTTCATGGATCTCGATACGAAGGGCTCCCAGCTTCGATTTTGAATCTCGTTTGTCCATGCCCCTTCACCGGGATTATCCCAATTTCATCCGTATACAGATAGTCCCCTCATTTTTTGGATAGTAGGTTTGCCGAAATGATGGAAAATGATAGATGAACATCGGTTCCTTCCTTCGTACGTTACAATTGAGGTGACAAATAGATCAAAACGTCCCATCAGCCGCGTCGCTCTGACTTCGGACACGTGTCAGTCAGTGGCTGACTGCCTTCAAATATGAACGTCGTGCATTGACTATTTTTCCCCTATAAAAGCTTCGACCTTTTTTCACTTTTTTCACTTTCCTATTCTAGATTTTACCCTCAAGCTCTCTAACGGCTTAAATTTTTCAAATCTTCATATATTGCTCCTTGAACCTTCATATCTTCATCTCTAATCCTCATATACTTTCCTTGGATCTTCAACCCAGACCTTCACATCTTCATCCCACCTTCAAATCTTCATATTTTTTCTTTAAATCTCCATACTTTACCTTTAAATCTTCATATTTTCCCAGATCACGATGTCTAAAACTTCCAAGTCCGTACCTTAGCAAACTACTCCCTCATCTTTCAACCCGGCCACGGGTGCCAAGGTGGCCGCCCCCGAGCCATGAAGAGCTTCGTACTTGGGGACTGCTTTATCAGGAATGACTTTCTTGTCGAGAAGGCCTCTAGTTAATAGGATCGAGGCGAGGGGGCATGGAGATACGTATGCCCCGTTACCGAGGATACTATAGTCCGAGCGGATTGTAACTGGAAGGGTAAGGATGTGGTCGTACTCGAGCCCAATGATGACATCACTACCCACGCGGAGGGGTACTTAAGTTTTTACACTTACCCCTTCACGCTTGCCCCGATAGACCCCATAGTCGTTGCTTTCTGCAAAAGGTAGGAGGTGTGCCGTGGGCAAATCCACCCGTCCTTTTGGAGGATCGTGATCCTCCTACTCCATTTCGTGAACAATACCAAAGACCCCCGGTTCACCCTCGACCATCTACTCCGCCTATACAGTCCCCAAATTTTCCCAAGGAGGTTGATCAAGCTCGTTCGCCAAGCAAGCAAGGCTCCTTTCTCGAGCATCGACGAGGATCGAGACCGAGGATGGCATTGGAGGTTCGTTTGAGTGAAAACCGAAGACATGATCCCTCCCTAGTTTTTTTCGTTCCTGAGAAGTGGACGCATCTGTAAGTATTGTCTTCCTTAAGTATTCACTTCTTTTTATTCCTTCTTACATTGCCTGTGTTTGACGTTGAGCAGCTGTTGCCCAAGTCCCTAATGCAATTCCCCGATTCAAGGAGTGGATCAATGGGATCTGCAAGTAGATGCAATACTACGAGTGTGCATGGCGCAAGCTTTCGATGGGCAAATGGGAGGCCCGTGCTCATGGTGAGGTTTTTTTTGAATAATTACCACTAAGCTCTTAACTTAAATAATGCTAACCCTTTCTCTTTTCTTACAGGTTTTCCTAAGACCACCGAACTTAGGCCGTTGGATGAGGATGAGGATCCATCCTCGCTTGACGAACCCTCCATTTCGAGGTTGCCGTGAAGGAGGAGAAGATGGGGAAGAAGACAAAGAAGTACTCAGGTTCTTCGAACGCCGAGGTGAAGAAGAAGGAAGTGACCATCTGGGTACGGAAGCCCAAAAAGAGCACCAAGTCTAGGGTACCGGACCCCTATGCTCTCTATCGGATCACGGACGAACCTAAGGACGATGACCTTTTTATTGCTCATGGGTCGACCCTCAACGAGGGGGAGCAGGTAACGGCTGAGAAAGAGGACTATGAGGTTGATCCCCCTATTACTAGGGAACCAAAGGGAGACACGGACGACCCCCTAGGAAGCCGCCTCTGTCTCGAAGGAGGCACCTGTTTCATTGACATCGTAGAGACACCCTCCTATACCGAGTCCATACTTGAAGAGGCCCAAGCGGGCAAAGAGAAGTCAAGCGAGGTGGCATAGGGCCAAGACAACGCCCTTAACTCATTCTTCGATAGCATAGATATGGCCGAACATGAGGATTTTTCCGGGAATGGTCACTTGGAGGTCCCGAAGAAGGATGTAATATCGGGAATGGGCGGGCCCAGTTCGCACCTAAAACTAGTGCAGCAATTTCCTGCTCCGAGCATGGACCTCGAGCGCAAGAGAAAGGTCATTTTTACAATCCCGAAGGATGCCCGGGTCCTGTCTGCTCCGGTGGGCGTAGCCAGCTACTTTTGATGCCTGGTGATTGAGGAGGACTAGGAAAAGATAAACGAGGTGGGCACGTCAAGCCTTTTCAATGAGGCGCAATAGGCGTTGAACCGGGTAAGGCGTCATCTCTTTGTACCCTTTGTGAATCTCATTTTAGTTTTTGATGTCCTTTACTAACATACTTGTTTTTCAGGCTCTAGTGCTTCACCATGAAAGCTTCCTCCGGTACCGCTGGGAGATTAGCCAACTCGATCTCGAGCTAAAAGATCAGGTCCAGAAGAAGGACATGTACAGGGCTCTTAGTGAGCAGCAGGACGAGGCCCTCAAAGACCTCCCGATATTCCAGGCAGAGCTGGAAAAAGCTTAGAAGAAGGCCTTGACCCTGAAGAAGGAACATGCCGACCTGGTTGAGAAGGTAAAGATTGCTAGTCATGGTGACTAATAACACAACTTCGCATGTCCAAGAAAAGATAGACCTGATCGACAACCTTCGGGCTAAGATGGATGAGGTCAAGGCCATGGCCGAAGTATGGAAGGGCAAGATGGACCTGCTGGCTTCAGAGAAGGAAGCTGCGAAGGCGGAGCTAGCATCGGTCGAGAACCAACTCTAGGTGGAGAAGGGCAAAGCCAACAAGTGGTCTCAGCTAATGATGATCTCCGGGCACAACTGAGCTCGCCGTCGCGGAACGGGATGCTCTCAGACAAGAATATGGCGCACTGAGGTCTAAATTTGATGCAAACTCTGCTGATGCCGAGGAAATGGTGGCCCAGTACAAGGCCGATGTGGAGGTACGATCGCAGCCTACTCTACACTAATAAAAGGTAGCAAGAGAGGGTCGCAATAGCTTTTACCCGATATGAGGGTCGGGATCGAATTCCTCAGGGAGCTAGAAAGGGAGTTGATGTATCTGTCTAGTCTAGAATCGTGTAATTGTTCCAAATGTCACTTCCAACATTTTTGTGTTTTCTTTTATAAACTACTATTATAAAACTGCTAATTAGGAATGAACTAGATTACGCTAAGAGATAATTGTTAAGAGTTGTATCTAATGGATTAAGGGGCACTGGGGTAGTGGCTTTCACCTAGGTGGCTAATTGACGGGTAATTGCTTCTAAAGCTTGATTGACATGATTGGGGAAATATGTATAACCGTTGCATAATTTTACCCACTCTCACACCTCTCGGTAGAGAGAGTGATTTTGCCCAATTGACTCTCTCGAGACCAAATGGGTAGGCAAATTAGCTCAAGCAACTAGGGTTCAAGTCGGGTAATTACTCTCTCGAGGTTTAATCCTTTAATTGGGACTATCAATTCTCTTGAGTCCATCCCAATTCCTTGTTGGGTCAATTTTGGAGACTTAGGCTCTCTCTCTCAAGAAGAGCCAAGTCAACTTAGCACAAACCAGTGTTTGCAACCACCAATTCATAAATTAAACCATAAAATTGACCCAAATACAAACACCCATAGTCAATCTAACCTTAAATCACAACACCCATCAATTACCCACACTAGGGTTGAGCCACAACCCTAGCTAATGGGTTTAGCTACTCATGCTTAAATAAGAAAATAGAGAAATAAATGAAAAAGATGACATATTAATTAAGCACTAAAGTAAAATACAAGAATCTATCGTTAAATGTAAGCTAAGATGCCAAAAATGGCTACAGATGATGTTCTCACGAGCGCAGCTGCTGAAATAAAATAACTGATACCCTAAAAGTGGAAAAAGATTCTATTTATACTAAGCAAGAAAAACTGGACAAAAATGCCCCTGCGGGGTCAGTGCGGGCCGCACAAAATGGACTGCGGCCGCACTAGGCTCTTGGACTTCAAATCCTGGCTCTCTGAACCTGGGCTCCACGGACCGCGCAGAGTGGACCGCGATCGCGGAGGCAGCTAGCGCGGACCGCATGGCTTTGAACCATGGCAATTTCAACTCTCTGAAGTTCTCTTCCGCGGACCGCACATAATGGCAGTGCGGTCGCGGAGCCTTCACCGCGGACCGCACAATGTGTACTGCGGCCGCGTTGCTTGAAGCTTGGTTTTTCCATTCTCTGAATCTACCTAGTGCGGACCGCACAGAATGGACTGCGGCCGCACTAGGTTTTATGCCTTATAATCTGCTCTCTGAATCTCCCTAGTGCGGACCGCACAAAGTGTAGTGCGGCTACACTAGGCCTGTTTGTCCTGAGTTTGCCTTGTTTTTGGTACTTGTGCAGATTTTACTCCTTTTGAGCCGATCTTTGACATTTCGTCACTTTGTCGATCAAACCTGCAATCAAGCACAACCTATGAGCCTTTTGGGACTATTTTGTAATAATTTATAATCAAAGCGTAAGCAAGAAGGGGCATAAAACACGTCAAAATCCCTAGTTATCAACTCCCCCAAACTTAAGCTTTTGCTTGTCCTCAAGCAAACAAAATAAGACCCACCCCTTAAGGGAAAATCCAAGAACTCTCAGCTATCCTAAAGTAACCTCAACAAGCATCAATTGGGACTAACAATTGCCCTCAATATGAATGCATCATTAACAACCTTTAACCTTTGAAAAACTATGGATCAAGTGTGACACAAGAGCATCAAGAGTTGACTCAACACATCAAAGAACTCTTTCAATTACTTTGGTCATTGTGGAACCCAAACTCACACATTCTCAACTCTCCCTAAGCGAACCTCACCTTTTTAGAGTATTGACACACAAATCGAGGTTAATGGGAATTCACTCATCTCTCTCGAGAAAAGGTCACAAGTTCAGCTCTAGGTACCATATGCTTTCCCCTTATGTAAGTATCCACTAATGTAATCTTCATTCAACTCAAGATCATATAGGGCTTTTTGTGGAGTCATTGTGAAGGCTTTTGGTTCAGGGTAGGAAATGTTTTGGTCTAAGTGGGTTCCATCTTCCCTTAAGCACTTCATTTGATTCATTTGGCATAATTCACTTGACTCTTTGAGTCATTTCACTTCTTTCTAAGGGGTTAGAGAGACACATTGTCACTCTTTCTTATGCATTTCAAACCTTTTCTCCTTTTTCAACTTTCCACACCATTCTTTCTTTTTCATTGCTTTTCTTCAATCCCTTTTTATTCTTTTTCACATTGAACTTTCTTTTTGTCTTTTTGCTTTTCTTTTTTTTTCATTGCCTTTCCTTTTCTTCACTTTTGTGCCTTTTTACCACTTTGTTGCAATCCTCGTCTCTCCCCCCAAACTTATACTTTTGCCATGTGCTCTAGGAAAGATCGGGTGCCAAGAGAGCGTATCTTTTAGAACGGGTATAGGCTTGTAACATGGTTCTTGAAAGAAAAAGGTCTAAGGCTCAAAAGGTTTAACTAGGGATCATATCATTGGTAGGCTATGGAATTTGTTCAACTATCATTTGGATCAAGGAGAGCCTATAATCACTTCCCAAGTCAAATTTCACTTAAGATTTCGCCTCAACAAACATTCAGGGCAAGTTCTAGACCAATGGCTCGGGACTTGGACTCGCAATTCGATTTCTCACCACACAAGCTAAGGGATTGCTAAAGACATCGAGTTGGGGGCCCACAACGACCTTAGATACGATTTGAGCACATAATGGTCCCAAAAAACCATTGATGATTGTCGGTCAATGCAAGAGTCTCATGGCCACCACTTTCACCATCCTAAACACAACATTTTGCCTTTGACCATGGGATCAAAGGCAAATGTGCTAGGCCCAAGTGAAGCTTTGCTTGAGGTACCCTTAACTATAAACTACCAAAAACAAAAACAAAAACGGACTCAAACCTTTAAGAAGGTTGTCACGCCATCTATCATTGGGAAGAGCCACCCGGTTCACACAAAACTCCACCTTTGGAAAGAACCGTAGAATTAAGAAAATCAAAGGCTTATTAAAACGTCTAAAGCAAAACAAAAGGCTACGAGCCTATATGAGAAGCTAAAAATGAAAATTTTTTGCGAATATAGAAAATAGAATGAATATGTACAGTAGGGGAGTGAATATACAACGGGGAATGAATATATACAATGATGTAACTTTATATACAGACCAAAGGAAAGATAAAAAGTACGATAAAAGTAACTAAATGTAAGATTATATACAGACCAAATGAAAAATCAAGAAAGTATAAAATAGTATCAATATATACAGTCATCCAAAAAATGAAGGGCGCACCCCCTCGAATAAAAGCTGGCATTGTCCTCAATGCCAACTAACAAAATAAGCACCAAAACGTATAAGTAAAGGATATGAAGACTCCCTAAGCCTCGTCCATCTGCATAGGATCATGAGTGGTCCCTGCGTCCTCTGTGTGCTCGGGAACCTCAGACTGGACCTGGACATGCTCTGGATCTGGTACACCCTGTGGCTGACTAGAGGAAGCCTCCGGTGGGTCTGCCAACTGGATGATGGCATCTGCTCTAGGGATCGTCCTCCTCCTCTTCGGAGGCCTCTAAGTCTGCTCCGGCTGTGGATGAGCTGCTGGGACTGGATCATCAAGCAACAGGTCCAAAGGCAGCTGGTCTGCCTTCAATCTATCAACATCTGCCCGCAGCTCTTTCACCGACTCCTTGGAGGCCCGTGTCTTCTGCAGCTTCCTATGCTCCTTAGCAAGCTACTTGATAGCCTTGCTATGTGAATCCACTGCCTTTGTCAATGCATCCTGAGTATCGAGGATTTTCTTCTAGTTCTCAAGAATTTCCTTCAAAGCATCCTCTATTGATTGTGGGACTTGTGCTGGCTGAGGTGCCGACTGAGCTGCAACAGTAGCAGTCAATGTGGACAACTTAGATGACGTTGTGGACATCCAGTTGTTGATACTGGCAAGGGCCTGGCTCAGTCGGTGGGCAGTGATCTGCAACAGTAGCAGTCAATGTGGACAACTTAGATGACGTTGTGGACATCCAGTTGTTGATACTGGCAAGGGCCTGGCTCAGTCGGTGGGCAGTGATAGGATGGGCCCTGCTAGATGGAATCTCCGAGCCTGCTGATGTGGAAGGGCCAGGAGGAATGGCTGAAGATGTGGAAGGCCCGGGAGGCATATCAGCAGCAATGGAAGTAGGCTCAGCAGGTACCTCTACCACAACTGGCTCTTCAGACTGGCCAGTTGGAGCAAAAGTAGGGGCTTTGTAGTTCTTGTCCTTGGGGTTGTCATTCCCCTTCAAACTATACCAGGAGAACGGGGCTGTCACCTTGACCTTGACGTCATAGGGCTTCTTGTCCACCTTCAGGTCCCGAAAGTACATGGTGAGAGTGCTAGGAAAGGGGNACTTTTAGACCACACTCCCAGTAGAGTTATCTCTTTTCTTAAAGCTCAGCGCATGGTTGAGAACGGGGTGCTATTCCCTTTTATAGGCACGTACCACTATGTTAGCTAACCAATCCGGTTATTTAACTTCCCGGACGGATCCTATTTTAAGAAGTTTGGATACCTCATCCTTGATAAATGCGTGTTTGACCTCGGACCGTGGCCTCCTCTTCTACTTGGCCGGATGGAACTTCGGGTCCAAACTCAGTTTATGAGTCATTACCTCCGGTGGGATCCCTGTCATGTCAAGATGGGACCAAGCGAAACAATCTACATTAGATTTAAGAAAATTAATAATTTTTTTTTTGGTAACTAAAATTTTATTAATCACCAAATGGATTTTACAAAACCATAGCTAGATACAATCTCAGCTAGCTTTCAACTCATCTAACAACTTATCTAAAATGTATAACTATGCACTATAGCTTTGATTCGGTACGGGGTCGTACGTACACAACAGATATATGCAATTTCTTTTGCTATTGATTCCCAGTTCCTACTCCTCTTTTCAAAGGTCCTTAAATTCCTTTCAATCCAGATACTATGCACCCATTCTGTATATTTCATTTTGAAGATTTAAGTGGTCTGTGATTTCCCTTTAGCTCTGTTTATCACCCATTGTTGATGCTGCTCCCAGTTTGTGGCATTGAATCCCTGTACCTGCATCCACTTTGATAATTTCTCCCATAGTCTTGTACCAAAATAACATTGCACAAATAGGTGTTCCCTAGTTTCATCAGATTTCTGGCACATGATGCACTTTGTATCCACTTCCATACCCCATTTGGCTAATCGATCAGTTGTTAATAGCTTGCCATGCATCTGCAGCCATAAAGTGAATCTGGCCTTTGGTCTTGCAGGGTTGTGGTACATCAAGCACTTCCATGGAACTCTAGGTCTATCTTCTAAGAGCTTAAGATAGAAGTGTCTAATTAAGCTTTGCCCAGGTTTGTTATTGCATTGAGTCACTTCTAGAGTTGTTCTTGCTTCCAATATTTTCCGTATCATCCAATATGCTTGTTGTGGCACATGAATACTTCCAAATGGTTGGCCTTTTATGTAATAAGATTGCACCCACCGTATCCAAATTTTATCTTGTTTATTTGCTAGATCCCAGCATGTTTTAGCAATGACAGCCTTGTTCCAGCAATGAAGATTAGTGATGTTCAATCCTCCATAACTTCTAGGTGTACATATTTCTTCCTAAGAAATTAATGCTTTTTTTGTGATTGAGCTGCTTCCAGACCACATATAACTCCTATAGTGTGCTTCAATAATTTTAAGAACTTTAGATGGTAGGATAAACAATTACGACCAATAAGCTTGGATCCCGAAGATGACAGATTGAATGAGCTGAATTCTTCCTGCATATGATAATTTTTCGCTGTCCAGGAAGAGATCCTAGCTGCGATTTTAGTAATGAGATGTTGCCACTGTATAAGAGATATCTTCTTTGTAGACAGTAGAATGCCAAGATATTTGAATGGCAAATCCCTACATGTAAATCCCAATTATTGCAAATTCTTTCCTCTTTCAACATGTGTGACGCCCCCAAAATATACTGAACTCTTTCCTAAGTTTGCTTGTAGTCCAGAAACTTTAGAGAACTGAGTGAAGCACCTGTTCAAAGCAGTCACGGAGGAGAGATATCCTCTAGCAAATAGCAGTAAATCATCTGCAAAACATAGGTGAGTGATGCCCAGCTTTGCACATTTAGGATGGTGGTGGAACTCTTTTACATCAAATAGTCCTTTAAGCAACCTACTGAGGTATTCCATGGAGATAGCAAATATTAAGGGTGATATGGGGTCACCTTGTCTCAGCCCTCTAGCAGCATTAAATGGCGCAGTTGGTTCCCCATTGAAAATAACAGAATAGTTCACTATTTTCACACATTCCATCACCCATGCTATGAATTTCCCAAGGAAACTTAATTCTATCATGACTTGCTCCAAATATATCTATTCTACAGAATCATAAGCCTTTTGTAAGTCTATCTTAATCATGCACCTGGGCGAGAACAATTAATAAGTTTTTCCCTGAGCTTGGGGGTTAACCCCGTGCTCAGGTATACCTTTTGATTCGGTAGGTGTTCGATTAATATGACTTGTTCCAAGTCTTCAACCGTCGATTTGGTGGTGTCGGTGTCATCAGGAGCTATGAATGATCTCGGGAAACTGTAATCGTCCTTCTCGTACGCTCTTCGTTCCTCCGGTTCGGCCGAGGCCGGCATCAGTGATTGCTATTTAATTTTCTCCTTTCTAGCCAGCTCTGCGTTCCTTGATGTCAAAATCATGGGCCCCGGGATTACCTCATCGACAGCGAACATCTCTTTTGCGGCTGGTTGTTCTTTGTAAACCGTCTTGACCCCTCTCCCCCGGAGTGGGGAATTTCAATGCCTGGTGCAAGGTCCAGGGTACTATCCTCATTTTATGATCCCATGGCCTTCCGAATAGGGCGTTGTACCTCATGTTCCACTTGATCATGTAGAACTTTGTTTCTTGGATTAAGCCGGTGGTTTTTACTGGCAAGGTTATTTCCCCTTTAGTAGTTTCACATACCATGTTATATCCGTTCAACACCCGGACCGCTGACATGATTTGGTCATGTAACCCCAATTGCTCTACGACCCTCGATCTGATGATGTTGCCGAGCTACCTAGATCAATCAACACGTGTTTAACTCGAGATTTATTGATAAATACGGATATTACCAGTGCATCATTCTGGGGCTGTACGTTGTCCTTGGCATCTTCGTTGCTGAACGAAATGGCTCCCTCCGGAACATAATCCCGGGTGCATTTTTTCCCTCGTGGTGGATACTTTAGTGCGTTTTATCATTGGCCCTTGGGGGACATCGAATCCTCTAATGATCATGTTGGTTACGTGTTAAGGTTCCTCTTGTTCAACCTGTTTGTTGGCATCCCTATTTCTAAAGTGGTTTTTGGCTCAATCACTCAAGAATTCTCGGAGGTGCTCGTTGTTGAATAACCTGGCAACTTCTTCTCTCAATTGTCGGAAGTCCTCGGTCCTATGACCATGGGTGTCATGCTACTTGCACATCAATTCAGGATCCCTCTGAGAAGGGTCGGACTACAATGGTTGGGCCACTTGGTCTCTTTGATGCGTCATATGGCCGACACGATGCTGGCGGTGTCCACCTTGAAGTTGTATTCCGACAATCTCGGTGCTTCCCTACTCCCGAGCGGCCTATCAAACCCATTTTTTCTAATCAGGCCCCGGCCACCGCGCCCCCGATCGCTTCTCTTCTCGTTCTTTGCGGGATGACGCCCGTATTCGTTTCCTCTTCGGTCCGTACTGTATAACTGATACCAATCTTGGGCCGGTATTGGCTCTTGATCAATGGCTCTCTTAGATTTGTCATCGGACTTGATAGGGTAAACATATCTGGAAGGGGCCCCGAGCTGATCGTCTTTGACCCTAATCTTCGATTGATACCTGTAATGGACGTCGGCCCAAGTTACCACCGAGTACTCCACCAAATTTTGTTTCAAATGTTGAGAGGCTAATGAACTTCGGGGGTTAAGCCGCTTAGTGAATGCCTGAACGGCCCAATCATCTACGGCCGGTCGCAGGTTCATCCGTTCCACCTGGAATCTTAACACGAACTCCCTGAGCATCTCGTTATCCCTTTGCTTGACTTTGAAGAGGTCTGACTTCTTGGTTTCGACATTGATGGCCCCGGCATGGGCTTTTACGAAAGCATCTTCAAGCATAGAAAACGAGTCAATGGAATTTGGGGGTAAGTTGTGATACCATATCATTGCTCCCTTGGATAGAGTTTTCCTTAAATTATACAGTAACACCGACTCGATCTCATCATCCTCCAAATCATTCCCTTTGATCGCGTATGTGTAAGAGGTCATATATTCGTTTGGATTCGTAGTTTCGTTATATTTGGGGATATTAGGCATATGAAACCTCTTCAGGATTGGCTTCGGTGATGCGCTTGGAGGAAAGGCTTCTAGATAAATTTGTTGGAATCCGGCCCCTTCAATATCAGGGGCGCCCCCGGGATTTGATCGATCCTGGAATTGTATGTTTCTACTTTCTTGTCGTTAGCCTCAATTTTCTTCTCACCTGACTCCATCCGCTTTGTTAATACTTCAAGCATTTTCATTATCTCGGGATTGACCCCGAGCTCGAGTTCACCCGGTCTCTTGGTAATTTGTTCGTTTCTTCAGGTGCTTTCCTGGGATTGTTCGTGCTCGACCTTGTTGGGGCGTGGTTTTGATTCTGCGGCTATGCCATTTCCGCTTATTGAGCCTGCAAAATTTTGAAGATTAGTCATGGGCTTACCCCATCACCTTCGCCTTCGAGCGCTTTACAAGCTGTTAGTCGGGGTCCCCTGCGAACACTATTTTTAGGATCAGTTGGCAAATTGGCGTCGATGGCCACCTGTGAGTTAGCATCGACCGTATCGGCAACTGGGACACTATTGGGATTATTCGGAGACACCTCGTTGGTAGGCACCGAATTATTATTTTCGCCATGATAGCCAGACTTAGCGTAAATGTTCAAGTGAGCCACTGAGAGTTCGATTTTTTGGCTGACCTGAAATTAAAACTTTAAAGAACAGGCATAAAATAGGGTGTGTTATGGAGATTTGTATCTAATCATCACTATTATCCTTATCCCCACGGTGGATGCCAAACTGTTTACCCTTAACTCGGATAACAATTAAATTTGGATGCAGTTTTAAGGATTTGTGGTTTGATTCAATACAAACAATTAAATAAAGATAAACGAATTAAAGACGAATTAAAAGATCAAACCAATTGCGATTTCGCAATCAAGCCTGAACTTAGATCAAACAATAACCTTGTCCTCAATCGGATCCTCGATTCGAGCTTGGTCGTGAACAAAGAACAGGTTAAGTGAACAAAGACTAAAACAGTAGCAAAAAAGACAAAAAAATGAATTTGTATTGCTTTGATTTGCGTGTTACAATGTATCATATGAAAGAAAAACTTTCTCTTTATTTAGTAGGAGATTTTCATCCCTAGTACAAGTTTAAAAAATATAAAAATCTTTATTTCTCGTTAATTACTGATCTTTAAACGACATCGAGCGAGATCCGTGTTGTAATATCCGGTTGGATGCGAATATCACGGCCCTCTATACGTCGTGTGTAACTTATCATATTTCACGTGGTCTTAGAACTCGTCCTGGGTCTAGGACGCATCGCTTTATCAGGCCCGATGATGAGCACATTATTCACCTTTCATGGATCTCGGTACTGATAAGTAGGGATTTTAACCTATTATTTGCTCTCTTTTACTTGTGTTTTAGGCATAAAATATTTGAAAGTATTCCCGGAAACTAATGAAATGTGCTTGACTGCAGGAATTGTTCAACATGAGCCAAAGGCCGAAAGGAATCAAAACCAACTCACAAAGGAGTCAAAAGTTGAACAAAACAAAGACTCGACAAAGAAGCCTGAAGCACGGACCGCACCAATATTGTGTGACCGCAAAAGCCATGGTGCGGCCGTGATCAAAATTATGCAGTACGCATAAGCGAGATTCAGAGAGTTGCAACTATGGGCTAAAAGATGAGCGCGGAACGCACCAGAAATGTGCAGCCGCGAAAGTCCCTGTGCGGCCGCAATGAAAATTGTACGGACCGCGAGGACTGAGATTCAGAGAGCTGGCAACTTGAGTAAAAGAGAGGAGTGCGGACCACACCATAATTGTGTGGCCGCCGAAGTCCCCTGTGCAGCGGCGATCGAAATTGTGCGATTCGCAAGATGAAGAATCAGAGAAATGATTTCAAGTCAAAATCAAGCAAGTGCGGACCGCATTACTTTTATGCGGCCGCATAATCTGGAGCGCGGGCGCACTTGGAATTATGCGGTCCGCAAAAGTTCAGGTTAACCCAGATCCAAAAGAGAAAAACGCGGACCGCATCAGAATTATGCGTCCGTGAAATCAAGAGTGCGGCCGCACTCAGAATTATGCGGCCGCACAACCTCCACCGGGGTAATTTTTTCAGATATTTTTAGCTTAGTAAAAATACAACTTTTTGTCATTTTTAGGTTATGTTATGTTTTGTATGAGCACGTGAGACGGCTGAGCATTGTGTTTTCGGACATTTTGTACTAGATTCTCCTCTTAACATTAGATTTTCATTCCATAATATTATGGATTTTAACTTTATTTCATCTTTAATTTCTGTTATTTCCATGAGTAGCTAAACCCATAACTAGGTTTGTGACCCAACCCTAGTGTGGGTATCTAATGGGTATTTGATTTTAGGGCTTGAATGTGAATGCGTTAGTGATATTTAGCCTAGTTCTTGCTATAACTATAGAA
This sequence comes from Nicotiana attenuata, assembly GCF_001879085.1. Lineage (NCBI taxonomy): Eukaryota > Viridiplantae > Streptophyta > Magnoliopsida > Solanales > Solanaceae > Nicotiana > Nicotiana attenuata. The sequence goes on along the minus strand of NW_017671436.1, from coordinate 258,517 downwards.
TTAATGGTTGCAAACATTGATTCATGCCTTTATGACTTAGTCTCTACTTGAGAAAGAAGGACTGAGTCTAGGACAACTAGGCTAACAAGGAATTGGGGTGAACTCAAGAAATTGATAGCTCTAATTAAAGGGTTAAACCTAGAGATAGTAATACCCGACCTGAGCTAATATCACTTGATTTGTATGAATACCCATTTGGACTTGAGAAAGCCAAATTGGGCAAAATCACTCAAACTGCCGAGAGGTATAGACTGAGTACGCGGGTCTGATAGCTATATTACGATCCCAACCAATCAAGCTTGCCCTAGATTTTGCTACCCGTTAGATATCCACCTAGGTAGAAGTCACGAACCTAGTCTCTTTAAACATTTGAAAAATAACAACAAAAATATTGTCCTTAGTTTCAATCTTTAGAGTAAAGTTAGAAGTAGAAATCAAACCCAAACTTGAGGGAGTGTAATTAGACTCAAAGCCTGCATCTAGCTTAGATATAAACCTAATTCCAAATATTAACTCCCTATAGATTTGATCCCGACCTAGTTGGGTTAAAACTGCATCGACCACCCTCGCTACTCAATAGTAGTGTAGGCTTGGACCTGATCAATTTTTGGCGCCGTTGCCAAGGAGTTAGATGGTCTTAGCTATATATCTAAGTATTTGTGTGTTTTGTTTTTCTTTCCTTCCATTTTTCTAATTTTGTTTGTGAATTGCATTTAGGTACCAAATGGCTGTTAACAACGAAGCTCTCAGAAATATACCACTAGGGGAAGAGGTAGATAACGAACAAGTGGATGAGGTTCATCTTGAACCCCAAGTACAAAGGAGAGGCCGCCAACCTTATGACAACATCCCATACCTTCCCCCACCTCCTCCAAGGGCAGCACACAGGGTGTTGCCCAACGAAGGCTATGTGAGTGCAATAGTCCCGCCCCGGATTAGGGCGTGTAACTTTCAAATAACCAATGTCATGCTTACACTGTTGGAACAGAGGGGTCTCTTCACCGGAGCTCCACACCAAAACTCCTATAATCATCTCCAAGGCTTTGTTGACACGTGCTGGGGGAGCAAGCAGACTAATGTCTCTGAGGACGCATTGAGGTTAAGGATTTTCCCATTTTCTCTAAGGGGGAAGGATTTGGATTGGCTAGAGAGGTTACCCAACCATTCCATACACACTTGGGATGAGTTGGCCAAGAAGTTCATCGCAAAGTTCTTTTCTTCGGGACATATGGCAACGGTAAGAGATGAGATCCTTGCTTTTAAACAAGAGCCAAATGAACCGTTACATGAGATTTCGGAGAGGTACCGAACAATGGTCAAAGAGTGCCCTAACAATGACATGACCAACGCCATGATCTAACAAACCTTTTATAGGGGGATCAATACAACTAATCAGTGTGTGGTGAATCAACTCGTCGGGGGTAATTTTATGAACACGTCGTATTTTGAAGCTTGTGAAATATTGGATGAGATGGCGGATACCTCTTCGGCTTGGCAAAGTAGAGCTAATGTTCCTCAAGGTGACCCAAATGTTATTCGCCTACACAAGGAGCTACATGATCATGGACAAGCTATAGCGGAGTTGACAACCACAATGAATCAATTGGCCAAGACTCAACTTCAACAAGTTCAAGGGCCAAAACAAGTGAATGCCATGGAAGGAGTGAACATGATGGTCCACAAGAGAAGGCAACGAGGTCAACAAGCTCAAAGCAATCCGGATCAATTTGAGCAAAGTGGTAGTAGGTACAATCAAGATGATTCATATGATGATCAAAGTGAAGAGGTTCAATATGTCAACAATTATCAAGGTCAACGGAGCAATGCTCCGAATCAACAACAGTGGAGATCACAGGGAAACCAAGGAAATTGGGGCAATCAAGGTCAACAAGGAAATTGCAATAGTGGCAACAATGACAACCAAGGCAATTGGGGGAACAACAACAATCAAAATTGGGGTAATCAAGGAAATCATGGCAATTGGGGTGGAAACAATAATAGTAGTTGGGGAGGCAATAACAATCAAGGGGGTTGGAACAATAATAATCAAGAAGATCGGGGGTCAGGCTTTCAAAGGCCCCCGATGTATCAACAACTGAACAACCCGCCTCCATATCCATCACAAGGTCCTAGTTCTTCAAACATTGAGATGGGCCGTATTGAAAACATGTTCAAGAAAATGATGGAGAAAAATGTAGACTCCGATGCCCAATTAGCCTCCCGCAACTTGGAAGTCCAACTTGGCCAAATTTCTCAAGCTTTGAATACTCGCCCTAAGGAGGCTTTATCAAGTGATACGGTAGTAAACCCGAAGGGTGGGAACAATACGGGGCATGCTATGGCGGTGACTATAAAAAGTGGGAAAGGTGGAGTTACTAGTACCTCAAACTTAAGAAAGATTGTGAATGATGATGTGGTGATGCAAGATGATGATGAGCCAAGCAATGATGTTCAAGTAAATGATGAAGTGAGGATAGACATTGATGAAAATATGGATAAGACACAAGATGATGTGAACCCATCTAGGGAACATGTGATAGACATACCGGATCCGGTAGTGCCCAAAGCCAAGGCTCCTTTGCCAAGGCCTCCTCCACCATATCCTCAAAGGCTTGCAAAGCAAAACAATGAGAATCAATTCAATAAATTCATTGATATGATGAAAAGTTTGTTCATAAATGTGCCATTGGTTGAAGCCTTAGGACAAATGCCGGGCCAAGTTCATGAAGGACTTGGTAACAAAGAAGAGATCAATGAACTGTGAAACGATCAAAATGACACATCAAGTGAGTGCCATTGTGCACTCCATGGCTCCAAAGTTAGAAGACCCTGGTGCCTTTACAATCCCATGCACTTTAGTAGTGTGGATTTCTCCAAAGCTTTGTGTGAGTTAGGGGCGAGCATTAACTTGATGCCCTATTCTGTGTTCAAGACATCGGGGATTGGGCAACCAAGACCCACATCCATGAGGTTGCAAATGGCAGACTAGACAATGAAGAGGCCATTGGGGATATTTGATGATGTGCTAGTTCGAGTCGACAAGTTCATACTTCTCGTAGATTTTGTGATACTTGACTGTGAGGTTGGCTACGAGGTGCCAATCATATTGGGGAGACCTTTCCTAGCTATAGGGAAGGCCTTAGTTGATGTGGAAGCTGGGGAGCTCACCTTCCGGATGGGCGATGAAAACGTTATATTCCATATTTGCAAGTCAATAAGGCAGCCTAATAGCAACGAAGTATGTTCGTTAGTGGATCTTGTGACCAAAGTAATTGTTGATGACATAAGTTATGTGATTAATGTTGAAGACCCATTGGAAGCTGTGTTATTGAATCATGATGAGGATGAGAAGGAAGGCTTGGTAGAATGTGTCAATGCTTTGCAAGGAATGGGATAATATACATATGGGCCCCGAAAACTTTCCTTGGACCTTGAGAACCGGAAGACTCCACCAACAAAGCCCTCAATCGAAGAGCCTCCCACATTGGAGTTGAAGCCCTTGCCTTCACACCTCAGGTATGAGTTCTTAGGACCTTGTTCGCCTTTACCTGTTATTCTTTCCTCATGCTTAACTAACGTGTAGGTAGATTCCACCCTTGCGGTGCTCCAAAGGAGGAAGAAGGCAATAGGTTGGACATTGGCAGATATTCGGGGTATAAGCCCCACCTTTTGCACGCACAAAATCATATTGGATAAGGATTCTAAACCCTCCGTGGAACATCAAAGAAGGTTGAATGAGGCCATGCAAGAGGTAGTCAAGAAAGAGATCATCAAGTGGTTGGATGTTGGGGTTGTCTACCCCATTTCTGATAGTTCATGGACTTCACCGGTACAATGTGTCCCAAAGAAGGGGGACATGACTGTGATTACAAATGACAAAAATGAGCTGATCCCCACAAGAACTGTCACCGGTTGGAGAGTATGAATGGATTATAGGAAGCTCAACAAAGTGACTCGGAAAGACCATTTTCCGCTTCCATTTCTTGATCAAATGTTGGATAGGTTAGCCGGGCGTGCTTATTATTGCTTCTTGGATGGGTATTTCGGATATAACCAGATTCTTATTGCACCTCAAGACCAAGAAAAGACCACCTTCACTTGTCCATATGGCACATTTGCATTCTCAAGGATGCTGTTTGGTTTATGTAATGCACCGGCTACTTTTCAGCGGTGTATAATGGCAATATTCACGGATATGGTGGAGGACTTCCTCGAGGTTTTCATGGATGATTTCTCTATTGTGGGGGATTCTTTTGAAGCGTGTTTGGATAATCTTGATAAAGTATTGGCACGTTGTGATAGACCAACTTGGTGCTTAATTGGGAGAAGTGCCACTTTATGGTCGATGAGGGCATTGTCCTCGGCCACAAGATCTCCAAGAATGAAATTGAAGTAGATAAAGCAAAAATTGAAGTGATATAAAAACTCCCTCCTCCTACTTCCGCCAAAGGAGTGAGGAGCTTTCTAGGTCACACGGGGTTTTACCGGGTTCATCAAGGATTTCTGAAAAGTGGTGAACCCCTTATGCAAGTTGTTGGAAAAAGATGCCAAATTTGTGTTCAATGATGATTGTATGAAGGCATTTGAGCTACTCAAGTATAGGTTGACTACCACTCCCATCATTACCGCACCAAATTGGAGCTTACCATTTGAGCTCATGTGCGATGCTAGCGACGTGGCGGTAGGAGCGGTATTGGGGCAAAGAATCAACAAGATATTCTATCCGGCCTACTATTCTAGTAAGACCATGAACGACGCCCAAGTCAACTATACGGTGACTGAGAAAGAAATCTTAGCCATTATCTTTGCTATGGAAAAGTTCTGCCAGTACCTCATGGGTACCAAAGTGACTGTTCACACTGATCACGCGGCACTTCGTTATTTGATGAGTAAAAAGGACTCAAAGGCTAGATTGATGCAGTGGGTACTTCTACTACAAGAATTTGATCTTGAAATCATAGACCACAAAGGGAGTGAGAATCAAGTGGCGGACCACTTGTCCCGATTGGAAGAGGAGGAGAGGCCCCATGATGGCCTTGAGATTAATGATTCGTTTCTGGATGAACAACTCCTTTCCATGTCTTTGAATGGGAGCCTTGGTTCGCCGATGTGGCTAACTATATTGTGAGCGGAATTGTCCCGAATGGGTTCGCTTCAAACCAAAGGAAGAAGCTCAAACGGGACTGCTTGGATTATTATTGGGACGAGCCATATCTTTTCAAAATTTGCACGGATGGTGTTATCCGAAGATGTGTTCCAGAAGAAGAGCAATTGGGTATTCTTGAAGCTTGCCATTCTTCGCCCTATGGTAGTCACCATGGTGGGGCGAGAACTGCTACAAAGATCCTAAGCTGTGGATTCTATTGGCCTACCTTGTACAAAGATGCTAGCGAGCTCGTTAAGCGTTGTGATGATTGCCAAAGGGCCGGTGGGATCTCCAAGAATAATGAGATGCCTCTCACCACCATCCTTGAAATTGATATTTTCTATGTGTGGGGCATCGACTTTATGGGTCCATTTGTGAGTTCGTGTGGGAACACCTATATTCTTGTTGTTGTGGATTACGTTTCCAAATGCGTTGAAGTTGTGGCTTTGCCCAACAGTGAAGCACGGAGTGTGGTGACTTTCTTGAAGTAAAACATATTCACAAGGTTCGGCACCCCAAGAGCCATCATTAGTGATGGGGTTTCTCATTTTTGCAATAAAGCTTTCAACACTTTATTCTCCAAGTATGGTGTCACTCACAAGGTGTCAACCCCTTATCACCCCCAGGAAAGTGGACAGGTTGAAGTCTCCAACAAGGAGATCAAGAGTATTCTATCCAAGACTGTCAATGCAAACCGGACTGATTGGTCAAGGAAACTTGAGGATGCTCTATGGGCCTATAGAACAACTTACAAGACTCCAATTGGTATGTCTCCTTATCGGTTGGTATTCGGGAAAGAATGTCACCTCCCGGTGGAATGGAGCATAAGGTCATGTGGGCATTGAAGAAATTGAACCTTGAGTGGGATGTAGCTGCCAATCTTCGGGTGGAGCAATTGAGTAAACTTGATGAGTTCCAGTTCCATGCTTACTCCAGTTCGTCCTTGTATAAGGAAAAGATAAAGTACGTACATGATAAGTATATCCGGAACAAAGAATTCAAAGAAGGTTACCTTGTTCTCTTATTCAACTCTCGGTTACGGATGTTTCCGGGAAAGCTAAAGTCAAAGTGGAGTAGTCCTTTCGAAGTGGTACATATGACTCCTTTTGGTGCTCAAGATTTGAAAAACAAGAAGGGTGAGATCTTTAGAGTCAATAGGCACTGGGTGAAGCACTACCTTGGTAAGGTTGATGATGTCCACGTTGTGGCATTGATCCATTTCAAATGAATGATGGTAACATCCGTCATGCCACGATGTTAAATGAGGCGCTTCTTAGGAGGCAACCCATATTTTTCTCTCTTTTGGTTTTCTTTTTAGATTAGGCTTACTTTTGGACTAACTGGTTGTGAAGTGTATGCAGGAAATTGGGTGTGCATTGCAGGAAATTGACAAGGAAAAAAATTGGCCAAGTGGTGAAATTGTGCGGACCGCACAAGCCCTTCGCGACCGCACTATTTTGTGTGGTCGCACAACTGGAATAGGGAAAATGCCAACTCTCTGAAGTTTGGCCTGATGAAAATCCCTTAAGGATTCGCGGTCGCAGTCAAAATTTTGCGGACCGTACAAATTGTGCCGCCCCAACCATTTTTATGCAGACCGTGCCACTGATTCAATGTTGAGTGAGCAAAAGGTAAAGAGTGTGGACCGCACGAAAATTGTGCGGCCGCACTCAAGTAAGTCGGTGGGCCACCATGGTCAAAGTATAAATAGGACTTTTTGAGACTATTCACACTTTACACATTCTAACTTCTCAAGCTAGACTAAGGCACAGTGCACTCTTTCCGGTTTTCAATCTCGTCCCATATTCATCAAGTGTTAATTTCTTACTCCATTTAACTACTGGTATGTTGATTTCAATGAATTAATTATATATTTTTCTTTTCTTTTCTCTTTGTTTTAGTTTTCTTTTTATCTAGGGTTAGGTTCATGCCAAAAATGTCAAATTGATGCTTAATTCTTGCTTAGAAACATGTGGGTAGTGTTTGAAAGCATAATGGAGGTTGGGGTTAGTAACTTTTATTGTTTAGTTGCCACAAATTATGCCTAATTAGTGAAAACCCTAGTATTAATCGCACGTCAGTGCCACTCAGAGTTGAATTTTGCGGCCGCACACATTTTTGTGCGATACGCGCTAGGGTATGCGGCCGCATGCAAAATTGTGCAGTCCGCGATACCCTAGATTGAAGGCACTTGTGGTTGCTAAGATTGTGCGTCCGCACTCAATTTTGTGCGATCGGCGGTTGGTTTTTGCGGCCGCACTCAATTTTGTGTGGTCCGCACGGTTAAATTTCAGAGAGCCAACAAAATGATTATGCGGCCGCACTAAAAATTGTGCGGTCCGCGATGGGAGTTGTGCGGCCGCACTCAATTTTATGCGATCCGCGGATGGTTAACTTCAGAGAACCAGTTGTCTGAACTTGGGATCTCCACGACCGCACTCAAGATTGTGTGGTCCGCGATGGCTATTATGCGGTTGCACACATTTTTGTATGGTCCGCGACGGGCAGTCCGCGTCTACTCTCACTTTTGTGCGGTCCGCGCTGCTCTGTTCTGAGAAGCAGTGTTTTTCTTTTCAAGTGTAATTCAATAACACATGTTGAACACCAATTCTAACTCACTTTCACTACTTGTGTGTTACAGACAATGGTGCGTTCACGTGGTCGAGGTGATACTTCCAAAGGGAGGGCAGAACCCTCCCGAGGCCGGGGTCGAGGCAAACCCAACCAACCATTGTCAGTTCAAAAGGTCAAAAACAAGAAATCCACAACTAATAGAGCCCCTGATTCCTCAGACCCCAGTGAATACCTCCCATCTCGGGAGACTTCTGAGGGGGATTCTGTACAACCAAAACGGGGGGCACAATCATAAAAATTCCCCGATAGGCTCCGTTTAGTCAATGAACCTACCTCCTCCTCTAGTTCTTCTGCTAACTCAGAGGGAGGTAGTCAGGCATCTGAACCATCTTCCCTACCTGCTACAACACCTGCCACAACAGCTACCCCAATCAATTTAAATGATGATGATGAGGTCCTGGGTGATAGGAGAGGGGGAGACACAATCGCGGGAGGTCTGGCCAGATCAAGGAAGCCGGAGGTGTGGGCTGATAGGCTTGTCAGTGAGAAGGCGTACGCCAAGTTTCGGGAATGGTGTTCACAAAGGTCGCTCACTCTTGAGCGACAATTCATAACCAAAGACCTAAGCCAACACAATTCGAATGTCCTAAAGCAATTTACGGAGAAAAAAGGATGGAAATAGTTCACCAGCTGGTTGCAAGATGCCAATGAATACCTCGTCAAGGAATTTTATGCCAATGTTGCCCACATCAAAAAGGGTACAAAGGTGACGAAGGTTCGGAACTTGAAAACCGGTTTGATGGCCACGCACTGAACAATTATGTAGGGTTTGATGAGGTTGAGGCTATGCAATACCTAGAGAAGCTAGCCTTGGGTGATGTAGTTCGCCCATGGATAGCTGAGATACTTGCTATTTCGGGGACAACACCTGCATGGCTCACAGCAGGAATGCAGATTGTCAGAGCCACCCTTAACTTTGAAGCAAAAAGGTGGCAAACATTCGTGTGTAGCCGTCTTGACCCATGCCAACATGAGAATGTCCTTCCACTTCCCCGGACAATATTAATAGCTTCCATCATGGCAGGCTATCCTATTAATGTGGGGAACTTGATGTCCTACAACATCTCCAATACAGTCCAAAAAGAAGAAAGATCGTATCCCTACCCCAACTTCCTCACTAAGTATTTCCAAGATCAAGGGGTAGAGACGAGACATTTTGATGTGGAGGTGAAGGCTAAAAAGCCTTTCTCATGGTATCACCTTCAGGGAGCGGACAACCCTAAATCCAAGGGTAAAGCCACTACCTCCACCAGCCGGTCTGAAGAGCTACGGGTAGTGGCCACGGGGTCAGTTGTCGAGCCCTCCACAGCAGCCGGTACTTCTAACGGAGCAGCAGCCATGCCTCCTCCATCTTCCGAACCATCTATCTCAGTGCCACTGTTAGTGCCTTCATCTTCTACCTACCCTCAGACTGCACTGAGGGTTTCCCATATACTATCCAGTCTCAAGAACTGGATGCAGGCAGCTACCGCAAAGCTGACTGCCATATCCAGTGCAGTGGCAGCACAGTCTTCAGCCCCAACAGCGCTTCAGGTACCTCCATTAGTGGAGGACTCATTGAAGATGATTCTGGACAACCAAAAGAAGATTCTAGACGACCAAAAGAAGATCTGGGAGACTCTTGATACACATGGGAAGATAATCAAGGATTTGGGGAAGCAGGTGAAGAAGATGCGAAAGACTCAGGCATCTAAGGAGTCGGTGGAGAAATTGAGCAAAGAGGTTGAGAAGATTGCTTCTGCTGGTGATATCCCACTGGACCTTCTCATGGAGCAGACAGTCCCAGCAGTACATGCAACAGAGCCCGAGGCACCAACCGGCGAGGCTGAGGAGCCGGCTGCAACATCACACACTGTTGAGGAGCTGATTTAGATGCTCAGCAATCCCGTAGTCCCCCAGTCAGAGGATGTGGAGATCCAGTTAGAGGACCCGATGAAGACAAAGACATAGGGAGTTTTCTCTACTCTTTACCCCTTTTCCCTGTTCTTATTTGATATGAGCATTGAGGACAATGCTATTTTTCATTTGGGGGGGGGGGGGGGGTTGGTGGTCCATTTTGATTTGATGACATTTGGTATGTAATAACCATTACACTATTTTTCTTTTTCTTTATTTTCATTGTTGGTATGTATATATTTTTACCATTTGATGGATATATTCATTTCCATTTATGCGTATATTCGCTTTACCTCAATTTTGTATATATTCAGTTTAATTTCCGTAGTTTACTTCATAACTTATTTCGTTATTTTCCCTTAGCAGCATAGCTTCTTATTTACTTTGGTAGCTTCTTTTTTAAGTTTTGTGTTGACAATAAGCCTTTGGCTTTCTTAATATAACGGCTCATTCCAAAGGTGGATGTTGTGTGAACCGGGTGGCTCTTCCCAGCGATGGATGGCGTGACAACCTTCTTAAGGGATTGAGTCCGTTTTCTTTATGTTTTGGTATATATAGTAGTAATGAATAAAAGTGTCTCAAGCAGGCTTCACTTGGTACTAACACATTTTCCTTCGACCTTATGGTTAGAAACAAGTTGATTGGCAAAGAATAGCTCTAGTTGTGACCTTTAGAATCTTGTTTTGACTAAAACAATCATCGAGTGGTTTCTTTGAGCCATTTGTGATGTTCAATCTTAGCTAGGGTTGTTGTGGGCCCTCGACTCTGTTCTCTTTAACAATCCAGCAGCTTGAGAGGTGAGGTATTGAATTCAAATCCAAGTTCCATGCCAATAAGTCTAGAACTTGCCCTGAATGTTTGTCTACGCAAAATTCTAAGTGTAGCTCGACCTGAGAAATGATTGTAGGCTCTCCTTGATCCAATTTGAAACTTGAAATCTTTCATAGCCTACCAATGTGATATCCCTAGTCAACCCCTTTGAGCCGAAGCCCTTTTTCTTTCAATAACCACGTTACAAGCCTTTATCTGCTCTATAATGACCCTCACTTGGCACTCGATCTTTCCTTGGCATTCTTGATAGACAATTGGCAAAAGCATAAGTTTGGGGGAGAGACGAAGAATGTGAAAGTAATAAAAGGTACAAAGAACAAAAAGAAATGAAGAAAGGGGAAGGCAATGAAAAGAAAGAAAGTCCAAAAAGAAATATGTCAAAAAGAAAGTGAATAAGGTAGAAAGTTGAAGGGATTCAAAGAAAGCAATGATGAAAGGGCATGGAATGATTAGAAAAGGAGAAAAATGATTGTCATGAGAAAGAAAGAGTGACAGTGTGTCTCTCTAGTTCCCCTAAGGAAGAAGAAAATGCCTCAAAGAGTCAAGAAAGTATGAGCCGAAATGAGAAAATGGAGTGCTTAAGGAAAGATGAAACCATCATATGCCGATAAGTCCTACCTTGATCCAAAAGCCTTCATTACATTCCCGCAAAAACCCTATATGATTTTGAGTTGAGTGAGCTTACATTAGTGGTGATTTACATAAGGGGCAAGCTTATGGTACTTAGAGACGGACTTGTGTCATTCTTTTGAGAGAGATGAGCGTACTTCTTCACAATCCTTGTTTTGAGTGTTACATTCTAAAGTGAGATTTGCTTATGGAGAGTATAGGGGGCGACAATGTAAAAAGCATCCAACAGCAGCCTTTGAGTTTGAGGAGAAAAACCCCTTCTTCTGCCGAGGTCTACATCATACAACAGGCCTGAATTGAAGCCGAAGACCTATTCGAGGTCAAAACCAAAGTCTTCTGATGGCAATAACCGCGTTTCCCATCAAAAGTATCTGGAAGCGCTGATAGCTTTTCACTCCTTTTCCCTCATGGCTGAATAGTAGGTAATAAAACCTAGTAACTGAAAGGAGGAGGAGTTTGGGTTCCACAATGACCTACGTAATAGAGCGATCTTCCTTGGTGAATTAAGCTAACTCTTGATGCTCTACTGTCACATTAGAACTATAGTACTCAAAAGGTCAAAACATGGTGTTGTTGATAATTCATTTGTGTTGAGGGTAATTGTTAGTCCCAATTGATACATGATTGATTCACCTTAAGCCAGCTGAAATATCCTTTTGTTTTAGTGGAGGTGGGAATTACCTTATTTGCTTGAGGACAAGCAAAAGCTTAAGTTTGGGGGAGTTGATAAGTAGGGATTTTAACCTATTATTTTCTCTCTATTACTTGTGTTAGGCCAAAAATATTTAAAGGTATTCCCGGAAACTAATAAAATGTGCTTGCCTGCAAGAATTCTTCAAAATGAGCCAAAGGAATCAAAACCAACTCACAAAGGAATCAAAAGTTGAACAAAATAAAGACTGGACAAAGAAGCCTGAAGCGCGAACCGCACCAATATTGTGCGGCCGCAGAAGCCATGTGCGGCCGCGATCAAAATTATGAGGTCCGCATAAGGGAGATTCAGAGAGTTGCAACTTCAGGCTAAAAGATGAGCGCGGACCGCACCAGAAATGTGCGTCCGCGAAAGTCCCTGTGCGGCCGCAATGAAAATTACGCGGTCCGCGAGGACTGGGATTCAGAGAGTTGGTGCGGACCGTACCAAAATTGTGCGGCCGCTGAAGTCCCTTGTGCGGCGGCGATCGAAATTGTGCGATCTGCAAGATGAAGAATCATAGAGTTGATTTCAAGCCAAACTCAAGCAAGTGTGGACCGCATCACTTTTATGCGGCTGCATAATCTGGAGCGCTGCTGCAGCTGGAATTTTGCGGTCCGCGAAAGTTCAGCTCAACCCAGATCCAAAAGAGAAACACGCGGACCGCATCAGAATTATGCGGCCGCGAAAGTAAGAGTGCGGCCGCACTCAGAATTATGCGGCCGCACAACCTCCGCCGGGGCAATTTTGTTAGATATTTTCAGCTTAGTATAAATATAACTTTTTGTCATTTTTAGGTTATGTTATGTTTTGTATGAGCACGTGAGACGGCTGAGCATTGTGTTTTCGGGAACTTTATACTAGATTCACCTCTTAACATTAGATTTTTATTCCATAAATTAATATTATGGATTTTAACTTCATTTCATCTTTAATTTCTATTATTTCCATGAGTAGCTAAATCCATAGCTAGGTTGTGATCCAACCCTAGTGTGAGTATTTAATGGGTATTTGATTTTAGGGCTTGAATGTGAGTGGGTTAATGATATTTAGCCTAGTTCTTGCTAGAAGTATAGAATTAATGGTTGCAAACATTGATTCATGCCTTTATGACTTAGTCTCTACTTGAAAAAGAGAACCTAAGTCTAGGACAACTAGGCTAACAAGGAATTGGGGTGAACTCAAGAAATTGTAGCCCCAATTAAAGGGTTAAATCTAGAGATAGTAATACCCGACTTGAGCTAATATCACTTGATTTGTATGAATACCCATTTGGACTTGAGAAAGCCAAATTGGGCAAAATTACTCCAACTACCGAGAGGTATAGAGTGAGTACCCGGGTGTGGTAGCTATATTACGATCCCAACTAATCAAGCTTGCCCTAGATTTTGCTACCCGTTAGATATCCACCTAGGTAGAAGTCACGACCCTAGTCTCTTTAAACACTTGAAAAACAACAACGAAAATATTGTCCTTAGTTTCAATCATTGCAATCTTTAGAGTAAAGTTAGAAGTAGAAATCAAACCCAAACTTGAGGAAGTGTAATTAGACTCAAAGCCCGCATCTAGCTTAGATATAAACCTAATTCCAAACATTAACTCCCTGTAAATTCGATCCCGACCTAGTTGGGTTAAAACTGCATCGACCACCCTACTCAATAGTAGTGTAGGCTTGGACCCGATCAGATACGAAGGGCTCCCAGCCTCGATTTCAATCTCGTGTGTCCATGCCCTCATTCCGTTTTCTTCGCCGGAAAATCGGGGTATGCATTATCCCCGTTGTACCCGTATACAAATATAATATTGGGAACTATGTCATAATGATTATTGACATAGCACATGATTGGTCAAAGGATTTACTTACCATTATAAAGAACTACAGGAGTAATTAACATAAAGTTATTATATATGTAGTATGAGTAATATTTGTGGCCCTATGTTTTTTGGGGCCTAAAGTGGGATACACTTTATTTTTTATTTTAATCTTGGCATTTAAAAAAAAAAAAACTTTGAAAGACAAATTATAAAGAAGGGCAAATGTGTTGGTATTTAATCTCGAAATTATTATCCCACATCGAGCGTGTATGAAAATACTACTATAACTATGATATGAACAATGCCAAAAGTATTAGTCCCGAGCTCAAAAGTCCTATCAAACATGAAATAAACTAATCCAAAATTTGATCCAAGATTTTATCTCTTAATCCTCCAACCAAACCACCCCTGAGATTAGTTGTACCTTATCAAGATGTTGAAGGACCAAATATTGGGAGACAATGAAAAAGTAAGATTGTTGTTTTCTTGAAAAAGGAATATCTTTTTGGTGGGAATGAGAGAGAAAAGATTTGATTCGGATCATGGGGACCATTTTTCATGTAATACGAAAGTTTAAAATATACAAAGAAAATGTGGGGTTTGTCTTGTTAGCTACTAGAGTATGGCCCCAACAACAAGGATCTTTAATTTCAATTTTCAGTACTACTATATTATACTATGAATATATCTGTCACTCAAAGTGTATGTATTTTATCTTATTTTGTGTCGGCCATGTTTGGTTTTAGTCAAGCTATCCATCACTTTCTTTGCAGAATTTGTCTATGTTTCTCTGTCCATTTAAGGATTTCATCATAGTCTCACATGGAAAGATTTCCTTGTCTACTGTACTACTACTAAGAATATCCGCTGCTTAAATTTTTTAACAGTGTAAAAAAAAATTACTCGTTAACTTCTTAAGGATAGTTTGATACGATTGGTAAGGCAAAATAATTTTGTGATAAAATTTAGTACTGTTTTATCACTTATTTGGTTATTATTCCTGAGATAAGTTATTATAGGATTAAAAATTTTATCAGAATAATTTATACATATCAGAGGGTGAAATAATAATCTCAGGATAAAACAGTAGAATTAATAATCTCAGGATTAATACAACTGTCTTCAAACCAAACGACCCCTTAGTGTTATTTGGCCGGTTCAAACAGATTATTTTCAATATGTTATAAATTAGAGGCTCATATTCACTACAAGTAAAACTTACTAGTAGCGATTGACTTTGAATTAATGTATAAATACTTTATACACCATTAAGCATAGCAAAATATTCTAACAAAGCAATTGAAAGAAATGCAAGAATTTGATACCTGAAATTTAAACCTTCAATCTAAAGTAATTTTTAAGGCATCTTTACTTGTTTTAAGAATGAATGATTTCATTCAAGTCACTTTTTTTTTGGGTGTTTTTCATATATATAACATAATAAGCAACAACTATGATTACAAATAATTTGATAAAAGATTATGATTACAAATAATTTGATAAAAGGGAAAAGGATATATACTCCCTCTGGTCTAAAATAAGTGATTTTTTGGTATTTTTCTTGTGGTCTAAAATAATTGATTTTTTTAGATTTCAAGAATGAATTAATTATTTTTTTTCCTACATTGTCCTTGGAGTAAATACTGTTGGAATATGTGTTAGGAGTCTTTATGTGAGATAGTAAAGGTTAATATGGTCAATTTCATTGCTAATTAATGCTAAAAGGTGAATTTCTTAATCTATGTGAAAACATCCAAAAAAATCACTTATTTTGGACCGAGGGAGTATATGAGAAGAGATGGCACATGAATTTGGTAATCATATGTGCTTTTGCGTTTGCAATTTGCATGTTTGTGGTCCTTTGCTGATGCCGAGACATTAGCATTGTCTAAGCCTACGACTTCACCTCTATTTTTGGTCCTGCTTCTAATTTTTGACTTGTCAAACTTCTTTTGTCACTTGATGCACATTTTAATTGTTCCATCTCATACCAACTATCTTCGACAAATAAAAGTATTAAATAATTTGTTTATCAAAATTTGGACACATAAAAAATCCTTTAATAATTGTTTGTATTGAAATTTGAACCATAACCTCTAAGATTTATTCCTACTTGGTTGACCACTTCGCCATACCTTTTGTGTCTTTCTTTTACAATTCACCTTATTTGGTAGAAATATTTAATACGAGGGATATTAGTCCAATTCTATACTTCTTCCGTCTCATATTAACAGTCGTAGTTCTTAAAAATAGTTGTTCAAATTATTTGTCACTTTAAAAGTTCAAAACAAAATTAACTATCTTTTTCCTTTTTTACCCTTAGTAATAATTGTCCTTGAAGACTACAAACACCTCAATTATGGATAACTTTGTTCAAATACCAAAGAAAAAAGATTAAATATTTAGACATGAATAAGGGTAAAATAGTCAAAATCTGTCACGACTCGAAATTCCCACCTTCGGGACTGTGATGACGCCTAACATTTCACTTGCTAGGCAAGCCACCGTTAGAGGATCTTTAAGCCAATTTCAATAAGTAAAATCAATTAAGCCGAAATGAAACTAAAACTGAATGCGAAATGACATAAAAACCAATAATATCTAAGTACAATCCGGATCTGGAGTCACAATTCACGAGCTTCTAGAATTTCTACATACAGAGTTTGAAATAAGTACAACTATCTCGAATGATAAGATCATTAAATACGGGGAAGGTAGAAGAGGACTTCAAGGTCTGTGGACGTCAGTAAATCTACCTCGAGTCTCCAAAGCAAATCCGAGATGAAACGCCTCACGGACAGTTGGGACCAGTACCAAAATCTACACAAGAAGTATAGAGTATAGTATGAGTACAACCGAGCCAATGTACTCCGTAAGTGTCGAGCCTAACCTCGACGAGGTAGTGACGAGGCTATGACAAGACACCCACGTAAATAAACCTGTGCTGATAACAATATACGTACAACATAACAACAACAAAGGCTAAACATGTACCGTTGGGAGGGTACATGCGAAAGGGGTACAAGATACGACAAGTACAATAGGGAATGATAACAAGAAACAATCAATAAGTCCTTAACCAACAAAATGAATAAACATAATGAACAAAACTGCACGGCATCACCTTTCATGCTTTTACTCTCAACCTTACTATGAAACAATAATAACGGTACGACATCACCCTTCGTGCTTTTACTCTCACTTTCATAAAAAAATCAATAGATACGGTACGGCATCACCCTTCGTGCATTAACTCTCAAATATGGCACGACATCACCCTTCGTGCATTAACTCTCAACATGGCACAACATCACCCTTTGTGCGTTAACACTCTCCCTTACCATATAACAATGAACATATAACAATCGGAAGATAAAATAAACAAGGACAAACTTTACATCAACAGTGGTTCCACAAACAACCTCAACTTCAGAAATAATATTCAATTATCATAGACAGTCCATAAATGCGGATAGAACGATCAATTTAGTAATTAAACTAGTCTAAGCATGAATATCATGATCAAATAAAGTAATAAATTACAAGGAACAAGTCCCACCCACATACTTTAACCAACAACAACGCATAAGTACTCGTCACCTCACATATACGGTGTACCCAACATCTAAACATGTAGCAAAAGAAAAAAAACATCCTAATCCCTCAAGTCAAGGTTAACCACGACACTTACCTTGCTCCAAAGATCAACTCAAAGCTCAACCAAGGCTTTGCCTTTCAAAAAAGCCCCCGAACTAATCAAATCTAGCAAATTATCAACCAAACGATTCAATATAAGCCTTAGAAACTACCCGCAAATGAAAAAGATCCAGTTAGGTCATTATTCAAAAAGTCAACAAAAGTCAACTTCCCGACCCGCTTGGTCCAAATCCGAAATTCAAACCAAAATCCGATTACCTATTCACCCCCAGCCTGGCTATGTATTTTGTTTCGAAATCCGACCTCAATTTAAGGTCTAAATTCCAATTTTACAAAAATTGATAATTCTACCCAAATCCCCAATTTCCACCATGAAAATACTAGATTTTAGGTTGAAATCTTATGAAATGTAAGATTTTATATTTTAGGTTGAAAGAAATAAGGTTAGAATCACTTACCAATGAATTGGGGAAGAAGGTCTCTTGCGAAAATCGCCTCTAGGGTCCTCTAGGTTTGAAAATTTTGAAAGAATGAGAAAATTCCCATCTAATTCATCTTTTGACTAGTTGCAGATGTCGAATTGCGAACCCGCAAATGCGAAGTCCCAGCATTCCTACTATCATCGCAATTGCGATGATTTATTTGCAATTGCGAACAGTGGCTATCACGCAAATGCGACCTTTTGATCGCAAATGCGATCCTGTGCTGAGCCAACCATCTTCGCAATTGCGACCAAGACAGGATCCTGGGTTTCTCGCAATTGCGAACTCTGACCTCACAATTGCGAGGTTAGAGACCGAACTGAAGCACACCAGCTATCTTTCTAAGTCCAAACTCACTCTGTAGCCTATTTGAAATTCACCTGAGCTCTCGGGTCTCCAAATCAAACATGCACACAAGTCCAAAAATATCATACGAACTTGCTCGCGTGATCCAATCGCCAAAATAACACCTAGAACTATGAATCGGACACCAAATCAAATGAAATTTTCAAGAAAACTTTAGAATTGCTATTCTAACAACCGGACATCCGAATCACGTCAAACTAATTTCATTTCTCACAGAATTTGACAGGCAAGTCATAAATATAGTATCGGACCTATACTGGGTTCCTAAACCAAAATACAAATCCGGTATCAACAAAGTCAAACATTAGTCAAACTTTTAGATTCATTAAGCCTTCAAACTTCAATTTTTCAACAAAATACGTAAACTCGAGCTAGGGATCTCCGAATTCAATTCCGGGCATACGCTGAAGTCCCAATGTCACGACCCAAGTTCGCCCTCTGTGAAAAGTCGTGACGGCACCTAGTCTCTACGACTAGGTTAGCCTAACAAATGCGAAAAAAAAATAATTGCAAAAAATAAACTAATAAAAACCGAGATAAAAAAGTATAGCAGTGTTTAAGATGTCACCCGGCATATAACAATCCAAGAATTTCAACCTAACACTCCCAAAATGCGGAACCCCATGAATCACAAACTAAGAGTACATAAAATGCTCTAACTCCAGAAATGTCTAACAACAACGAGATACAGAAGGGCTATACTACTATAGAGAATGGAAAGGGACTCCTTGGTCTGTGGACGCGGTAGATATACCTCGAAGTCTCTATAAAAAGCGCCTCGCCTCAAGGGTGATAAGACTGAGTGGAAGTACCTGGATCTGCACACGCAAAAATATGTGCAGGAAAGGGCATGAGTACACCACATCGGTACCCAGTAAGTGCCAAGCCTAACCTCGGTCGAGTAGTGACGAGAAGGTCAGAGCCCTACCAGTCATATACAATAATATATAAGGAAGATGAGCAGTAGTAAAGAAAAACAGATAATGAGAGAAACAACAACCACAACCAAGGCAAATAATCACAGAAGGTATCCAACTCAACTTAGAGATAACAACTGGGGATCTACCAGGATCCCGTCATGTAGCCCCAAAAGTAAATAATCAGTGGATCTCCTGGGTGCTGTCCCGTAGTCCATATCACTGTGCAGGGGGATCTACCGGAATACCACATCCGTAGTCCCAAAAGTAAATAATCAGTGGATCTCCCGGGTGCTGTCCCGTAGTCCATATCACTGTGCAGGGGGATCTACCGGAATACCACATCCGTAGTCCCAAATAAGCAGACAAGGGGGATCTACCGAGAACCGCCCGTAGTCCCAATATAAACACGCAACAACAACACAAGAATAATACACTCAATTCAATTTAATATCAAAATAGACAGGTAATTATAACCTAGCATGTTGCACAGAGTTCAGATAAGACAATTTGAGCAAGTAGGCAATTTAGTCATTTAGGCATGCTTTCCTAAGCTAGCAGTAAGCTCAAAGTTCAAGTAGTGTAAACAGTGAAATAAAATACGAGATATAGATACTTAAATGGAAACAGGATTTTCAACAATCAGCACAAATACGCGCTCGTCACCTCATGTACAAGGCATTTCAGATATCACAGTACCAAATCCTAAGGGGAGTTCCCCCACACAAGGTTGGACAAGCCACTTACCTCGAACCAGCTCAATCAAATCGATACCATGTTCTTGCCACGAGTATCCGACTCCAAATGGCCCAAATCTATTCATAGTAATTGCATAATATAAATAACACTTCAAGTAACCAATTCAACTAATTAATTCTAAGTTAACACGCAAAATTAGGAAAAATGACCAAAATGCCTCCTGGATCCACGTCTCGGAATCGGGTAAAATTTACAAATTCATAACCCCCATACTCTCACGAGTTCATACATACCAAAATTGTTCAAATCCGACATCAAAATCTTGATCAAAACCCCAAAATTAAGCCTAAGAACCTTTTCCAATTTTTTCTCCAAATTTTCACCCCAATCTCGAATTTTAAGGATGAATTTAAGTATAGATTCGTGGAAATTAATCAGAATCGAGTAAGGATTACTTACCCAAAACACCCAGGTGAAGAACCTCTCTCAAAATCGCCAATCCGAGCTCCCAAATCAATTTTTCCAAGTTTTGAGACTTAACCCTCGATTCTGCCCCTTTACTGACCAGTGAAACCGCATCTGCGGCCCTTGAACCGCTCCTGCGGTCCCGCTTATGCGTAGACCAAGTCGCACCTGCAACTTTTCATTAAAAACCCAGCTTCCGCACCTGCGACTATTTTTACGCAGATGCGGTGCCGCTTCTGCGATGAAGCGCCCGCTTCTGCGGTCCCTGCTGGCTCTCCCCTTTTCCGCTTCTGCGATGCTAGCGCCGCTTCTGTGGCTCCGCACCTGCGGTCCCCAACCGCAGGTGCGGTTATGACAGATGATCAGCAGCTTCAGCTGCTCCAAACCACTTCCAATTCTTCCGACAACCTTCCGAAATCAACCCAAGGCCCCCGGGACCTCAACCAAAATTATGAACAAGTCCTATACCACTATTCAAACTTGTACCAACCTTCGGAACACTCAAAACAACATCGAATCATCAAAACACTCTCGGATTCAAGCCTAAGGATTCCAAAACTTCAAATTTTCGCTTTTGATCAAAAAGTCTATCAAACCTCATCCAAATTACCTGAAATTTTGCACACACGTCCCAAATGACACTACGGACCTATCCAACTTCCGGAATTCAATTCCGACCCCGATATCAAAATCTCACTATCGAACCGGAAACTTCAAAAATTCAACTTTCGGCATTTCAAGCCTAATTGAGCTACGGACCTCCTAAACACAATCTGAACGCGCCCCTAAGCCCGAAATCACCCAACGGAGCTAACGGAATCAACAGAATTCCATTCCGAGGCCGTCTTCACACTGCTCCGACTACGGTCCAAATTCTAAAACCTAAACTCTCATTTAGGGACTAAGTGTCCCAAAACTCTCCGAAACTCCAAATAAATCCTCCCGGCAACTCACAATAGCAGAAACAAACATGGAAAAAGCAGTTAATAGGGGATCGGGGCGTTAATTCTTAAAATGACCGGCCGGGTCGTTACACTCAAATCACGATACAAATCCACCGAGACCGTCAAAACACTAATCCGGATCCGTTTTCTCACAACGTTGACCGAAGGCGACTCACATGATTTTTAAGGCAAAATTTTATATTTTATCAATTTTTAACATAAAAGCCTTCCGGCAACACACTCGGATTGCGCATGCAAAATTGAGGAAGGCTAAAAATGAGGTATTTGAGGTTTCGAAGCACAAAATTAGGGTTTAAAACTCTAGATGACCTATCGGGTCATCACAAAATCCAATCCTAATTAATTTTTCTTAAGGAGCATGTACAAGAGAATTATGACAAATAATATGAGACGGAGGGAATAACCAACTAATAACTTCTGAAATTTTAAGCCACTGAAGTAAAGATTTAATAGAAAAGAGATTATAGTCGACAAGAAAATGGAAGACTTTAAAGCTTAGCTTTTTAATAGAAATTGGAACGAATAGCGTTTTGCTCCTAAGAAACTCAATTTCATAAGAAAGTTAACAAAAGGAGTTGTGTGAATTTTGAGATGTAGACGAGGCTAAAAATTGTGAAAGAATTTTGGCGCATCTAAATCACAACTTTAAGATAATGGATGAAATAGTTCAAAGGCCTTTACAACATAACCAAATAGAACATAACAAGCCAACGCCTCTGTCAAAAATACATACGTCTTCCAAACTCCGAATTACTTTGCATAACTCCTACATTATGGTCTCTTATTCTAGTTAACTTCCTCTTAATAGCTTGTTTGGAGTTTTGCTATGTATCGTATAATATATTATTTTATTGTAATGTATCGTTTTGATTTATATAATATTTGGATAGATTATATTGTTATATCATGCACCAGTAATATAAATAATCAACTTGCAATATTATAAGAAAAAAATAAGATTCGAGGTAATATTATAATATAAGAAGGTATGGTAAATAATAAAATATGATTATTTAATAATAAAAAGGGACAAAATGAGAGAAAAAAATAAAGTAACAACGCAATCCATAAAGTGGCACTTTAAGTCATCATGTAATGACAAGTTTAACGATACAATACAATAAAATTTAAATAACAATCAAAACAAATATTATATTTAAAATAACAATAAAATGCAGTAGATAACAACCATCCAAACAAGGTGTAAATAGCAAACATGAAGTAACCAAATATTTAGAACATCCCAGCTAGCATCTAGACATAAATTTAATTGAAACTTGAAAAAAAGAATCTAACGTTACATTCAAAAATAATTTTTAAAAGTTAAAATTGTATTTGAAGATACATTTTATTTGAAAAAAAAGTTAAAAAATTTTACCCAAAATATTTCATAAACCACTTAAAAAAAAGAGGATCATATTCCATGAACAATATTTTTCCAAAAAACAGCCAAAATCTATAAATGGCAGTGTGCAAATTATTCTTCTACATACAGAACAATACAGTTAACACGAACAATAATGCAAAAAGTAATGACTAAAGCTACTTGCAGACATGCATTAAAACTCTGTTTTAAAAGGCGGAATTGGGACTCGCCCGGGGCTTGCTCCGGGGCGGAGCACTCGTAAAATGCCCCTGGGCTTATGTGTGGGACTTAGTTCCGTAAGACTTACGCCTCGGCCATCGGGGCTTACGTCCCGGACACGCCCAACGCCCAGCGTACTGGGCTCACCTAATAGAACTTTATGCAATTGTATGTATCTAACATTGTAAATCCTCAAATTTTCTTAATAAATCGTTGAATATTCAAAAATACTTTTTTCCTAACTATAAATCATTAAGTTGAGAGTATTTTATGTCATAATTAAAATAAAAATTATTGCACACTATCCACTAAGACTGCTATGATAGTTAAATTTAAATAAATCTTTTATTTGAAAAGTATTTATTTATTAACTTTTGTTTTGTCTTTATTATATAATAGTCCATAATTATTTTTCTAAATACTATTTTTTTCATGTTTGCGAGGTACAATACTTATTAATTTAATAGCTCTATTAGCTAGTAGCTATTTACAAATAATTAGTTATCATGGTATTGTATGGTGAATTATGTGTCACTTTATTAACTTGTTGAAACTTAAAAATGAATGATGCTCGAGAATCATATTTAAATTGTGAATTATGTGTTTATATAAATTCTCTTTCCAATAGAAAGCATATTAAATAAAAGGAGTATTTTAAGAAAAATATCAAATTATAATATCGAAATTATTTCAAGATGCATTACTCCTTAAGAGATACATATAAGATTTCGTATCGAATACATTACTTTTGATGCTTGAGTTGTAATGACGTTGCAGCTAATATGCATATTATGATATATATATGTCATATTTTTCGTATTATCCATAGTTGAATTATAATTTATAAATATTTTAAATAGATTATTTGATATAATTTTGTGATTCTAATGTTTTTATAATTATTTTTTATTTTATACTATCTTAAAATTCTTGAAATTAGCAATATTTAAAGATCCGTGGGACTTACGCCCCATGTCTTAGGATTTACGCTTCGCCTCGTCAAAGGTAAAACGCCTCGCCTCACGCCCCGCCTTTTAAAACATTGCATTAAAATACAGACAAAAATTTGCTCTAACAAATATATCTAATAAGATTACTGTAGGAAGTCGGAAGTTAAAATGTAACAACAGAAATGCAACATTTCCAAGATTTTAATAATAAAACTTTGCCTAATATCTTCATATTTTGTATATAAGATTTTTGACAGGGTCCGATATGTTCCAGCCTCAAGGGAAGTAAAACATTGTCACCATGGTACCTATGATGCAGACAGGGATACACCTTGAATCTTGCTCAAGACCCAGTATATCTCAGCTGGATCATAGGGACGACGGTGACATTGTTATCATGTTTCTCCTGTCCATCAAAGGAAAAAGTAAAATTTCCAACAAAGCGATAGCTAAGACTAGAGACACGTGTCGCGTTCTGGTGAATTAAAGAGCATGTCGGAGATAGATTTCACGGCGAAGAGCCGACCGGCCTGCAAAGGGTGAGACGAAAAAGAGAGGCAGCGGGTTAGAAAGGTTTAGGATTTGCAGTTGGTTTATAAGTAGGTTTTTATAAGTATATGGGAAAGGATCTCCGACGTTGGATCAATTGAAATGAGTGGCTAGATCTCTCCACATATTAATTAAAGAGGGCTGGTGGGCTGCTGATGGGTTAAGAGCCTGTTTGGATGGGCTTGTTTTTAATGACTTTTAAGCCAAAATAGCTTTTAAGTCATAAGTTAGGAATTCTAACTTTTTGCTTTGGGCTTGTTTTTGTCATTTTAGCTTAAAAACAAGTGCTTAAAAGCACTTTTTTACTTTATCCAAACACTACAAAATGGCTTAAAAGTACTTAAAACAAGCCAATCCATTTTGGCTTAAAAGTACTTAAAACAAGCCAATCCAAACGGGCTCTAAGTTGGCTTAGCGAAAATGTAAAAATAGCACGGGCTAGCCAGTTTTCGGACTGGTTATTTAAAGAGAATTTTTCATAAAGCACCATCTTTTAGGTCTAATTAGCCATTTATAGATACCATTTGCAATATTACGTGTTATAGATACCTTTTATGTTTTTATACAATGTATTTCATGTATTTAAGCTGTTGTATTCATTAATACAATCAAAAAAATAGGCGTAAAAAGTGAAATTCCAGCTAAGTTTAACATGTATTTACCTGTATTCAAGCGGCATTAACGTTAAATACACTAACGTATCTGCGCAAAATCTTAGTACCCTATAGAAAACCTTAGTATTCTATACTGTGGGCTTCTTACGGAAAATGGCTAGTCTTTGTGGGCTTCTTATTCAAACAAACAAGAAAAATGGCTAGCTCAAAATCAATTGGGCAAAGATTACTTTAGCCCAAAACCAGTGGAACTGCTGGTCTGAGCATGAGCAGGAGTATTCAGTGAAAATAGTACGTGCTAGCCAATTTGTGAATTGGTAATCAAAAAATAGCCATTGTTTGCAAAGTTTTTGAAAAATAGCTATTGTTTTGCTGAAACGCAAAAAGTTTCAGTATAATATGTGAGATTATAGAGTTCCTGCATATAAACTTCCAGCGATTATGTTAGAACTCGCGCACACGAAAAGTTCCAGCATAATATGCGGGATTATGGAGGTCCTACATATAAACTTCCAGCATCTTATGTTGGAACTCCAACACATTATGAAATTCCAATGCATTATGCTGGAAGCTCATATGCAAAAAATTCCAACTCCAGCATATTATGCTGGAATATTTTCAGATTTTTAAGGTGTTTTTGTTCAGATTTTATCTTTACATGAAAAAGTGACTAAATTTCGATTAGTTTTAAAATTGTGACTATTTTTTAATTACCAATTATAAATCTAACTATTTTTTATTTTTTCCTGTGTATTCACATCGTACTTACTTTGAGACGAATGATGTTCAACAAAAAAATTAATTAGTGATTTATATACTAAGAAAACAGAGAAGATCAAATGGGTCGTGACCTGTGACTCCAATGTCAATATAAAGAGAGCTAATGGTACTTTTTAGTTTCTTTTTCTAATAGAATTTTTCTTAATAGACTAGTTGATGTATGAAATAAAAAAGACTTGCAAATTGGGCCATTTGTAAGGAAGAAATTAAAAAATAGCCAGATTTACAACTGGTCATTCAAAAATAGCCATAATTTCAAAAGTAATCGAAATTTAGCCACTTTTCATGTAAAGATAAATTTGAACGAAAATACTGTTCAAAATACGGAAAAATACTATTATCTATAGATAAGAACGAATCGATCGACTCGACTGATATGATAGATGGAATGGGAGGTTGTGTTCCTCTAGTATAATGTACTAGAATTCCAGTATAATATATCGGTCCAGCATAATATACTGGAGATTGGAGCACCGGTGCTCCAATCTTCAGCATATTATACTGGAACTTTCCGCGCGTTGGAGTTCCAGCATAATGTGCTGCAAGTTCATACACAGGTGCACCGGTCTCTAGTATATTATGCTGGAACTTTCCGTGTTGCAGCAAAATAGTGGCTATTTTTCAATGACTTTGCAAGCGCTGGTTATTTTTGAATGACCAGTCCGAAAACTGGCTAGCCCGTGCTATTTAGGAATTCAAAAATAGCCAGATTTAAGAGTGGTCATTCAAAAATAGCCACAATTTCAAAAGTAATCGAATTTTAGCCACTTTTCATGTAAAGATAAATCTGAATAAAAATATTAAAATCTGGAAAAAAACTCCAGTATGATATACGGGAACTCCAGTATATTATACTGGAGTTGCAGTATACTTATGCTGGAACTACAGTATAATATACTGGAGTTCCAGTATAATATACCGGTCCAACATAATATACTGGAACTTTCCGCGATTTAGAGTTCTCGCATAATATGCTGGAAGATCATACACATGTGCACCGATCTCCAGTATATTATGCTGGAACTTTTCGTGTTGCAGCAAAATAGCGACTATTTTTCAATGACTTTGCAAACGCTGGCTATTTTTGAATGACCAGTCCGAAAACTGGCTAGCCCGTGCTATTTTTACCTTTGCAAGTTGGGACTTTAGGCCCATGTAATGTATATAAGTAGGCTGGCCCGCGTCGTAGCTCAAAATTTCATTCGTGCTAGGTCTAACAGAATTTTGCAGTGAAAATAGCATGAGCTAGCCAGTTTTCGGACCAGTAATCGAAAAATAATCAGCATTTGCAAATCCATTGAAAAATAACCACTATTGTATGCGGAAATAAAATCTGGACAAATATACCCTAGCTGAAACACGAAAAGTTCCAGCATAATTTGTTGGATTATGGAGTTCATGCGTATAAACTTCCAGCATATTATGTTAGTACTCCAACACATTACGCTAAAATCTCATATGTAAAGAATTCGAAATCTAGCATATTATGCTTGATTTTTCCCGAATATTTAAGAATATTTTTGTTTAGATTTTATTTTTACATAAAAAAGTGACTAAATTTCTATTACTTTTGAAACTGAAATTATTTTTTAATTATCAATGATAAATCAGACTATTTCTAATTCCTCCCCCCCCCCCCCCCCCCTCCCCCCATTTTGCAAGGTTATATGGGAGAACCAAAGTGTTTGACAGCCCTGTTGACATTCCTTCCGATAGACATAAGTAATTTATGCAACATTGTAGTTACACAATATATCTGTCATACTACAGTTCAGATTGTGACGTTTTTTTCACAAATTGTCTCTCATGAATAATCCCTCGTCCTTAAATTTTTCTCTGACTCCTTAAGAGTAAAAATTACTTTTAATTATCACTAAATAAATTATATTAACTGTGCGTATATGGGCAAAAGATGGTAACACTCTTCTCTTTATTTAGAGCCTAGAGGGCACTTGCATGTCTTCAATTTTCCATATGGGTGTTTATCGGGCGGGCTGGGAGGGTTGAACAAAAAAAAAACCAGCCTATCCGTTATCGGACCGAGTTGGTTAGCGGGCTGGGATAACGGGTTGGTAACCGGTTGGGAATTTTCGGGTTATTGTGGGCCCGTTCGGGTTTGGGCTTAACGGGCTCGACGGGCTGGGCTAGTGTAAATTTTTTAATTAAATCAACGGTCCAAATAATTAAAAAAAAATAAAAATTATAACGGTAACCGGGCTGATAACGGGCTGCAGCCTGTTAACAACCCGTTAACGGGTTAACGGGCTTAGCGGGTACGGTGCACCGTTATCCAAAATATGTTCGTCCAAAACCCGCCCCCCGACCAACCCGTCCTAGCCCGCACATTAAGCTACAGTAACGGGCTGAACCGGGCTGACCCGGGTTGAAGCGGTTGAAAACGGGTCAGCCCGACCCGATTAACACATATAATTTTCCACCTTGTTTTCACTTCTGAAAAGTGTAGAGGAAATAATGGATGTTTGATATGTAGTTTTGGTTAATTGGTTTCAAGAATTTTCACATGATGAACTTGTGACTACTAATAAAAGTTGTGCAAAATAGAATTTCTCCTCCTCGTCCTCGCTTGTTCCTTCTTCTTTTTCTCCTCCTTCTCATCTTCTTCTTCTCCTTCTTCTTCCTCCTCCTTCTTTCAATAAAATATGAGTACATTGGAAAGAATGAAATATATGATATAGAAAATTAAAGGCTCTTTGCTTATTTCTAGTTGAAATTGGGTGGGTAATATTCCATTGGGCTTATATTGTCGAACGTTGTTGATATTATTTATATACATTATTTTGCATATCATGTATTGCATTGTATTTATTTTTTATCCCTTTTATTCTTCTTACTTGTATAGTACTTACATCGGGTCTTAGTAAGGTGTTAGTTAACATTAGTTAGTGAGTTATTAGTTTGGACACTATAAATAAGACATTATTGTACTCTCTTATTTTGAGTTGTGAGAATGAAAATACATCTCCCCTTTCTAGAAACTTCATTTGTGTTCTCTCTCTCTTTTGCACATTCTGTGTTTCCGCCATTAGAGCTCACACTGAGATCATGTCCTCTTCCTCGTTTATCTCTGTCACATGGTACCAGAGCACAATCATTAGCCTTAGAGTCTCGCTGTCTCACACTTCGTTTTTCTACTCATACGATCAGAAATTGATGGTTGATTTTGGGAATTAGGGTTCCAGTGTAGAAATCGATCGATTAATCTTATTTATTCGTCTTCGTTATTAACGATTTCATATCAGCTGAGCTAAATCATGTCCGCAGAGGACGAAATTCCGGTGACGGATAAAATAACCCTAGATCCAACAAGTCCGTTGTACATGCATCCATCAGAAAGTGCCGGATCTATGTTAGTTCCGTAGAATTTGACGGAACTGGTTATAGATCATGGAGAAGAGGAATCCTCATAGCACCCTTCGTGAAAAATAAACTAGGCTTCATCACCGAAAAATGTAAAAAATCAGACCCTAATTCTGTTACCCTTGACCAATGGAAGCGATGCGACGATATGGTGACTTCATGGATCTTAAACTCACTGTCTAAGGACCTAGCGGACAACCTACAATATACGTTAATGACACTAGAGAGCTTTGGCAGGAATTGGAGGACAGGTATGATCAGACTAATGGTGCTAAGTTGTATCAGCTCCAAAAGGAAATAAATGATTTGAGTCAAGGGAATTTGGACATTACTGGATATTATACAAAGATGAAGAAACTCTGGGAGGAGCTCAACACACTGAACATACATGTTAAGTGTGCTTGCAAATGCACATGTGGAGCAAGAGAAAACATGCACAATGCTGAGCAAGATAGAAGATTGATTCAGTTTCTGATGGGGCTTAACGAAGTGAGTGGAAGCATTTTGATAATGAATCCTATCCCAACAATAGCCCAAGCTTTCTCTATTCTCATTCAAGAGGAGAAGCAAAGGGAAGTCAAACCAAGCAATCATTTTTCAATAGATTCTGCTGCCTTGAATGCAAGTGGACCAGGAAATAACAACTTTAGAACAAACTATAATCAATAGGGGAACAATAATATAAACAATGGATATAAGGGGAATCAGGTCAATAATAAACCTAGGCTATTCTGTGACTACTGCAAGGGGCCAGGACACACTAAGGAGAAATGCTACAAACTTCACGGATTCCTACAAAATTTCAAGTTCAACAAAGGAAGAAAAAGTGCAGGAAATGTATTTGGGTCATCAAGTGAGGGTGCTGCAATGAAGGATGATGGAAATGGCTCTCAAGGTCAGGAACAGAGTCGAACTATGCACAATTTGACCAAAGAACAATATGGACAACCACTCAGCATCCCGGAAAGCTTTCAAGGAGGAGGAGACAAGTCCACAAGCACTACCATCAATGGAGGAGCTGTGAACTTTGCAGGTATCTCGGCATGCTCTACTCATTCTGATTCTAGTGATCATTTGTGTGATAGTTCTAGTTCAAATGCTGACTCTTGGATCCTTGACTCTGGAGCCACAAATCATATGACATATAATAAATCACTGTTAACCAATATCAGAACTTTAGTTTACCCATACTTGGTCACTCTACCAAATGGCTACAAAGTTAAGGTGACACTGATTGGTGATGTAGTTCTAAGTCCTAGGTTTAGTCTCAAAATGTCCTCTTTGTTCCTAGTTTCAAGTTCAATCTAATATCAATCCATTCTCTGACAGTTCAGCTTGATTGTATTGTGGTATTTACCAAATATGTTTGTATTCTTCTACAGGGCCCTTCACTGAAGAAACCACTAGAGATTGGTAAGGCCAAGACTGGCCTGTACTACATTGTTCAAGCAACTACAACACTGGTTCAACTTCCTCTAATTCTTCTAGTACATCCCATCCATGTCTACTAGTAATAAAGATGAGGTATATTCTACAGTCAACACATCTAGCTCATTTTCTCCTTCTCAATTAGTTAACACAAATAAACTAGATTCTACTATTCCTGTTGCATCCACTATGGTTACCCCATCTCATAGTAGTGATAGAAGTAGTTCTCTTCCACATTCACATCATTCTGTAAATAGTTCAAGCAATAAACTGACTCCTGTTTGTCTGATGTTTCCTCTACTACAGAACATTTACTTGATCTTTTGTGGCATAATAGATTAGGACATGTGCCTTTTGTCAAAATGAAAGGGATTTCCTCTATACTTGTTAACTTTGCACCCAAACAGCCCTTTCTTTGCCCCATTTGTCCAATGGCAAGACAAACCAGATTGCTTTTCCCAGAAAGAACAACACTGACCACTAAGATTTTTGAATTACTACACATTAACTTGTATGGTCCATATCATGTCACAACACATAGAAAATATAAATACTTTATCACCCTTGTGGATGATTGCAACAGGTCCACATGGACTCACATATTAAGCTGTAAAAGCAATGCCCTGCACACTATCAAGGCTTTTTCTGCCATGGTAGAAAACCAATTCAACTCTAGCATCAAGACCATAAGAACTGAAAATGGTCTTGAGTTCACCAGCCTTGAAGCCACTTCATTTTTTCAATCAAAGGGCATTATACATCAAAAAACATGCCCGTATACACCATAATAAAATGGTGTGGTGGAAAGAAAACATAAATATACCTATTAGAAACAGCCATGGCACTTCTGTATCGGTCAAAATTGCCCATGGAATATTGGTGAGAGTGCATACTGACATCTACCTATCTAATAAACAGACTACCCTCTTCATCACTCAAAACCAAATGTCCATTTGGACTACTGGACCTAAAGAAACCAATTTACTCTCATCTCAGAAGTTTTGGCTGTTTATGCTTTCCTACCACCCTCAAAACACACAAAGATAAGTTTGAACCAAGATTTACTCCCCATGTTCTTGTGGTATATTCCTTTGGAACAAAAGGCTATAAGGTACTAAATCTGGCCACTAAGAAGATAAGTGTTTCAAGAGATGTAGTATTCTATGAAAGTGTGTTTCCTTTTGCTATGTCCTCTAGTTCAAGTAAGGTATTCCCTTCATTTCCTCAAATGAAGTCAAATCTATCAGATGAATTCTTTCCTTCCAATGATATAGGGAGTATTCCACAGTTAGTAAATGAAAATCACCATGAAGTGTCACCAGGGAACTTGACTAGGAGTGAACCATTGTCTAAATCAGACCAAATTTCACATCAACCTACTTCTTTTGATAATCATTCCAGAGTTTCTCAATCATCCTTGAGCAGTCAGACATCAGGAACCTCTCATGTTGCTGACAGTCCAAGTGAAATTTTTCCTGCTACTCCTCACAATCAAAATATTACAACTCAAGGTCAAGACACCTCAGTCTTAAATCAGAACAGACCTTCCAGAACTTTGAAAATTCCCACTTATCTTGAAGACTATGAGTGTGCAATTCCCAAACTTCAGCGTACTCATCAGAACCAATCATCCTCTCTAAATGACAGCCAAAGTACACGGTCTTTTTCTTTCAGCACCTCTGTACCCAAGCCTCATCTCAATTTATTCAACGCTTTAAATTCCACCAGTCATCATTTGATGGGAACTGCCTTATATGAATGTGAACCTAGTTCATATGAGGAAGCTGTTGTGAAGCCTGCTTGGCAAGCAACAGTGAATCAAGAATTTCAAGCATTGTATGCAAATAAAACTTGGGACTTAGTCCCTCTTCCCATTGGAAAGAAGGAAATAGGGTACAAATGGGTGTATAAAATCAAGCATAAAGCAGATGGTAGCATAGAAAGGTTTAAGGCAAGACTAGTAGTTAAGGGCTACGCACAACAAGCTGGGATAAATTACACAGAAACTATCTCACCAGTAGTGAAAATGATAATTGTAAGGGCTTTAATTGCAACAACACCTCAAGAAGGGTTGGCAGGTACTACAATTAGATGTTAATAATGCATTCCTTCATGGAGATCTCCATGAAGAAGTATACATGGATGTACCGCCAGGCCTAGTTGTGGAGGCACCAGGTTTAGTGTGCAGGTTAAACAAGTCCCTATATGGACTCAAACAAGCAAGTAGACAGTGGTATGAGAAACTAACTGAAGCATTATGTTCTAGGGGATACACTCACTCAATGCTTGATTGTTCTTTGTTCTATAAGAAAACTGAAAGATCAATAGTATTTGTAGCTGTTTATGTAGATGATGTTCTTGTCGCTAGCACCCATCTACAAGAGATTGAGTCTTTGAAAACCTTTCTGCATAATACCTTTAAGATAAAAGACCTAGGAAGACTTCATTACTTTCTAGGTTTAGAAGTTCAATACACAGAAAGAGGAGTTTTGATGTCACAAAGGAAATTCACTATGGATCTTTTGAAAGAGTTTGGTTGTATAGACAGTCCTCCTATGACTTCTCCTCTAGATTCCTCTCTGAAGTTAAAGGCGGATGAGGGAGCTCGATCGGCAGATCCTTCCTATTACAGGAAGTTGATTGGAAAGCTCAACTTCCTCACTAACACTAGGTTAGACATTGCCTACAGTGTGCAACATCTTGGTCAATTCATGCAAAGTCCCAAAGAACCTCATTTGAAGGCAGCATATCATGTCTTAAGGTACTTGAAAGGTGATCCATCATTGGGTATTTTCCTTAGTAATGATGCAGATTATAGAGTGAAGGATTTTTGTGACTCAGATTGGGCCACTTGTCCCCGGTTCAGAAAATCAGTTAGTGGGTACATAGTGTTGCTTGGTGGCAGCCCCATTAGTTGGAAATCTAAGAAGCATTCCAGTATCTCCCTATCCTCTGCAGAAGTTGAATACAGATAAGCTAGGATGGTTGTTGGTGAACTTGTTTGGCTAGCCAGAATTCTTGCTGAACTCATTGTTCCTCTAGCCTTGCCTATTCCCATATTCTGTGATAGTCAAGCTGCCTTACACATAGCAAGGAATCATGTGTTCCATGCGCGTACGAAGCAGCTTGAAGTGGACTGCCACTTTGTGCAAGACCAGCTGCAGGAAGGATTGATTTCTCTCCACCATGTCACCACTAATGATCAAATAGCTGACTAGGGGTGTGCATCCGATTTATCGATTCGATTTTGACCCTTATCGATTATCGATTTGTACATATGCTTATCGTTATCGTTTCAATAAGGTTTCAATTTTTTCGATTTTGATTTATCAATTTTTGGGGCTTATTGATTCGGTTATCGGTTACACCAATAAGAAAATTTGCGGGATTCCACGGAAAGTATATCGCTATAAACATGCTTAACTAATATGGACCAAAAGAAGCTAAAATAAGACGAACACCATTTATAATAAAAAAATTGTGTCAACAAGCACATGCAACGAAACTAAAGTAAGGGATCAAATGTATGCCACCAACATTCCAACGGTATAAAAAAAATACATCATCACGGCTAATTCTATTTTTCATTAATTTGAACTTCATTCCCTTGAGCTTTAAATATGATCATTCCTTAAATGTGATAGATGAAATAATAGGGTGTGTGATAGATGAAATAACAGGGTTAGGGACTTAGGGTAAAGGAAAGGGTATTATAGAATAAGGGCAAAAAAAAATTAATTTTTTTTTAGTATTTCTTATCGGTTTATCGATAAACCGATAACCGAAGAGGACAAAATTGAAATCGAAATCGATAACTCGATAAGGAAAATTTCGAAATCGAAATCAAAATTGATAAATCGATAAACCGATAACAAATAATCGATTCGATTTATCGATAAACCGATTCGAATGCACACCCCTATAGCTGACATCTTCACCAAGTCTCTAACATGAATCAAACATTCTACACTTCTTGGCAAGTTGCAATGAGCTCCTCACCTCCAACTTGGGGGGGGGGGGGGGAGTGTTGAGATTATTCATATACATTTTTGTATATCATGTATTGCATTGTATTTATTCTTTCATCCCTTTTATTCTTCTTACTTGTACAGTACTTACATCAGGTGCTAGTAAGGTGTTAGTTAACATTAGTTAGTGAGGTATTAGTTTGGACACTATAAATAAGACATTAATTATACTCTCTTATTTTGAGTTGTGAGAATGAAAATACAGCTCCCCTTTCTAGAAACTTCATTTGTGTTCTCTCTCTCTTTTCCACATTATGTGTTTCCGCCATTAGAGCTCACACTGAGCTCATGTCTCTCTTCCTCGTTTATCTCTGAATTTCACAAACGTTAATGATTTGATCGAATCTATTTGGTTGAAGAAGATTGAACAACACTATCGTTATGTTTTAAACTCGTTGAAGAAGACGATGTTAGTCTATTGAATTTTGAAGGTTTCAGTTGATTTAACCATTGAAAATATTGGATTGACATCAGAAATTTGGAGTCATTTGGCATTGATTTGGAGCAATTTGAACGAAAATATTGGCAGAATAGCCTAAACGGCACTTGTACTTCACCCACTTTGTCATGCCGGTCCCCAAACTTACATATTTGCCAATTGAACACTTATACTCATTCAAAACGTGAATAATAAACGCTTATCCAACGTGGCTTATCCTATGTGTCATATGTGGCTGCAGTGCATGATTCACACGCCTGTAAGGGGCGTGAAGACAGTAAAAAAAGCCCTAACGGTAATAATTTAGCCTATTTAACATCCATCTTCTTCTTTGTACCTTATTCTCCATTGTTGAACATTGTAGAAGCTAAATTTAGCAAATCTGATGCCTTCTTCTTTCTTTGTTAGCTTCAACTGTCAAAAATAGAATTTTAATTTCATGTGAATCTTCTTTGCCCATCAATTTTTGCAATCTCCTTTTGTTTTGAAAGTGGATTTTTTTCTGCTTCTCCTGCAACAAATACGCTATTGCCGCCTCTTCTCCTTCAACAATGAGGATGCAACCTTTGTGTTATTGTGGAGTTGCTGCAGATCTTAAAATGTCACGAACACCCACCAATCCTGGAAGGAGGTTCCTGGGCTGCCGAAGATATGAGATTGGTGAAGGTTGTGGCTTTTTCAGATGGGTTGATCCTGCGATTGAGGAAGAACACTACAAGACTCTTCTTGCGGCTCTTATTAAGAAGAGTGATCGATGCCATTGTCAAAGAAGTCAAGGAAGGTCGAAGTTGAGAGTTGCTGCTATTATAATTGTGGTTGTACTTGTTCTAATGTTAGCTATTATGTTATTTGTTTAGGATTGATAGTGCACTTTGTTATTTCCTGGGTTTAGGCTACATATTTTGTGTTGATGTAAAATTTTGTTCATGAAATATATTGACAAAGGCTCCATTACAGCAACAAGTACTAATATAATGGCCTGTGTTATAGGCAGTTAATAAAACATCCAAAATAAGGGAGTTGGTTTACAAAATATTGTCAATGATAGGCAATCAACAAAAACATACATAATGAAGTAGCTTTACAAAATATTATCTACCACAGTCAACAAAAACATAGTAAATATCAGTTGAGCACTTCAATTAATGTCTGTTGTGGCTTGGCTGCTTGGTGTGGATTGTGTAACTGGTGTGGCTTGAGTGGTTGTAGCAGACTTTGCCCTTCTGTAACTCTGTTCTTGCAGCTGCCTTTGTGTAACTGTTGGTCGGCCCTTCCACTTTAGTCCAGGTGGTTTGAACCTAAGTTCAATGTTGGTAGGAGCAGAACTTATGAGTGTAGAAGGATTGTGTACCACTCTGTCAGTAGTTCCAGACTGCACAAAAATAAAAGGTTGTGAGTGAGGGATTATGTAGTAAACCATTGTGTAATTGAGTTGAAATATTTACCCTCTGTATAACAGTGCCACTTGAATCAAATAGCACATCATATCCTGCTGTCTTTGTTCTCTTAGACCCTGCATTTGCACCACCTCTTCTAGGCTCATTGGTCTTCCTTTTTGGACCTCTTGCAACATTAGTTGATTGTTGTGTGCTTGGATCAAGGATTGCTGGTGTTGTTGATGCACTTGCAGGTATTGTTGATGCACTTCCAGCTGCTGCAGTTCCACTTTCAGCAGTTTCACCTCTACCTGAACTAGTTCCAGCCCTTCCCTCTTGGTTTTTCTGCATACACATAACAAAACTATCACTAGTAATTGAATTCTTTCAATATTAGTAACAAAACAAACATTAATACTTACTGCTGATGGGCATCCTTTCTTGTTATGTCCTACAGTCTTGCACAAAGAACATCTCATTTGTCTCCCTATCCTTGTACCCTTCCCAAACTTCTTCTTTGGTTCATCAGCAGCCTTTGTCCTTTTTTTCTTTGGCCTTCCCGGCATTGCAGTTATAACAGGTGGCTCAATAGCTGGCAGTGTGCTTGTTGGCCACAAATTCATACTAGTTAAAGGTTGAATGAATCTGCTATATGCCTTAAGGTAGGTATCCTTTCTATACCAATGGTCAACATATGGCTCAACCTCATAGTTCTTGTAATGCATTGCTGTAATTGCATGTGCACATGGAATTCCTTTGAGTTGCCATGATCTACAAGTACAGGTATATGCCCTAAAGTCAACAACATGTTTATATGGCCCATCCTGGATCTCATACCCTGTTTCACCATTAAATTTGACTTCACATTTGGCTGCCCTTTGAGCATTCTCTCCAAGTATTTCCATAGCCATGGGTGATATCTCACCTACCCATTTTTCAGAAAACTCTCTCATGCTATTCATCCTCTCCATACACTTGATTCTAATTTCCTCTAACATAGTAATGATAGACTTGTGCCTAGCTGCCAATATCCAACTATTGAATGTCTCACACATGTTGTTCTCAACTACATCACACTTACTATGGTCTTTGAAATATGCCCTACACCATGTTTCCTTGTTGTATTTCAGTAAGTCCTGAACAATATTTCCCCCCAGCTGGTCCATTTCATCCAACTTCTTGCTAAAGTAAACCTCAAATGTAGCTCTTGCACACTGCCAGAATTTTTTCCTTCTTTCCTCACCAGGCCAAGTTTGCTTCCAATTAGCCCAGATATGTCTAGCACACCATCTCATTTCAGCATTTGGCAATAACTGAGTTATTGCTAGATGAAGACCCTACAGTCATAAAAATTATATTGTTATAACTTAAACATAAATGAAAACAATTACACTTTAAAGAAAGAGTATTAGAAACCATACCTTCTGCATATCAGACATGACTGTCAGCCCTTCTCCTTCAGTTTCTGTCAAGTTTAGATCATGCTTGAGACACCTGATAAACCAAGACCATGTATCCTTTGATTCCTTTTCAACTACTGCCCAAGCCACAGGGAACATTTGATTATTTCCATCCTTGGAAATGCAGGAAAGCAGTTCACCTTTACATGTCCCCTTTAGGAATGCACCATCAAAGCCAATTATGTTTCTGCACCCTTCTAACCATCCAGTTTTTAATGCTTCAAGACAGACATAAATGCCCATAAAGACTTCCTTGCCAGAAACTGAATCCTTAGATGTCCTTATCACTACAGTAGTGCCAGGATTAGTAGACTTCAGCATTTCTGCATAATCATGAAGCCTAGCAAATTCTTTCTTGTAATCACCCATATTCTCCTTCATAACTATCATTTTTGCTCTTCTACAGGAAGTTTTACTCACATACAAGCCATATGATTGCCTAAGTAAGGCTTGAATCTGATGAAGTTTAATTTGAGGCTCACTAACTATTCTGTCTTTGAATTTTTTTGCAATCCATGGTGGGTTACACATCTTGTTCCTTGTTTTCTTGTAGCATTTATGGACAGGGTAGTATGTAATCACCCTAAAGTTTCTGGTGCTGCCTTCAATGCTACCAAGGATATGCCATGGACATCCATTTTTTGTGCACTTTGCCCTAACCCTTTCCTTCTCATTAGGTTTCAACTTAAGGTTGACACCTTTTTGAATAGAATATGTCTGCAATGCCTCCCTAAACTGTACAGCATTCTCAAAGATCATATACAGTTCAAAAAATATTTTTTTGGAAGTTGTATCAAAATACACCTTCTTACTTGGATTCCTAGCTGGAGC
Organism: Nicotiana attenuata; assembly: GCF_001879085.1. Lineage (NCBI taxonomy): Eukaryota > Viridiplantae > Streptophyta > Magnoliopsida > Solanales > Solanaceae > Nicotiana > Nicotiana attenuata. Next base: position 219,905 of record NW_017671436.1, on the reverse strand, counting down.
ATCCCTTACTTCATCAGGGCCAACAGGTTCTCTGTCATCATCACTACACTCACTACCTGGATCTGAGCTATCAAAATACTGGTCATCCCCTCCTAGTTTCCCTTCATATTTTCCCCTTCTGTTCTTATGCATATCTTCAAAACCATCATCTACACCAACTGGACCAGATGGTATCTCATCTACATTTACTTGGGCATCCTTCTTTTTGTTGAGTTTAGACTGTCTAATTTCAACTAAATCATCTTCCAAATCACTACACTCTTCAATGTTCTCATCTATATCAAACAGTGAGTCAGACCCTTCAGAATCATCAAGGTCCTCATCAGATTCAGATTCTGATGTTTGAAGGTGATAGGAAGAGAAGTTATTACTTTCACCTTCATCTGATTCTTCTATCTCTTCATTTAACCCACTGTCATGCCCCTCTGTTTGTATAGTGGGGTCTAGTTCAGTTATGTCCTCAACAAGAATAGGCTCACTAATTTTATGGACAATACAAACATCAACAAAGTCACCACCTTTCAATGTATTAAGAAAATTTAACACATCAGCATCTGTTTTTAAAATGAAATAGGCACCACTTTTGTTAACTTTACATCCAAACAAATCCACTTCTAAAAATCCTAAGTCCCTAGCAAACTTGTGAAACAACATAATATGTAGCTCATCCACATCAACTGTAGCTAAGTGAGGACAGGTTAGTCCATTTGCATACCTTAGGTCAGGGTCGGATACAAAATTACCACTGTGGTGGATTTGTAGGTTAACTAGGGTTGAAGCCATTTTCTTTTCATACCTGCAAAGAAACAAAAAAAAAAAGTGTTATCAATGACTATTTGTTATCAAAAGTTGCACCTTTACACAACTCCATAAACAAACCAACAAAAAAGACAGATTTTTAAAGTAAAAAAGCATCCAAGATTCCTTTTTCGTCCCCACAATGCCTTATAATATTCAGAAAATACTGTGGTGGACCGCTAACATGAACGAGACCCAACAAAAACCCAAGACACTAGGATGAAATTCTGATTTGAAAACAAAAACCCAAAACACTAAAGAGAATAACCAAATATGCCATTACATGCATGACACTATATTAAAAAGGCCTTTCACTCTAACATGTAGCAAAACACAACAAAAGCCCTATATATTAAGGGATATTAAACAGCAATTACGACCTAACCCAACCTCCCCCTAAAAAACCCTAAACAGAGCAAAATCCCCATAAATAGAAGGAAATGAAGAACAATAAAGACAAAATATGAAGAATAAATGAAGAAACTTACCCCACAAACTTTGATAACAACTGTACAGATGAAAATCCCGGCAAGAACGACGGAGAAGAGAGGAGCGACTCACTGTTGTTTGATACTATCTAAGCCCTAATTTAGCGGGGTAATTGTAAAATGAGGGGAAATGTGGGTTTGGGGGGGGGGGGTAAAGTAATTTTTATCCTATTTGGCCATCAGATGTGACTTGGAGCCTACGTGGATATATTTTATTGACGTGGCGTCCTACGTGTAGGCGATTGTCAAACATGCACTGGCAGCCTCATTGGATAAGCGTTTATTATTCACGTTTTGAATGAGTATAAGTGTTTAATTGGCAAATATGTAAGTTTGGGGACCAGCATGACAAAGTGGGTGAAGTACAGGTGCCATTTAGGCCATTCTGCCGAAAATATTTGTGAAATTTTTACTTTGGAATCCGTCAAGATTTATTTAGTCCAAAATATGACTCTGTTAGAAATTGGTCGTCAATTTGAAAGCCTATGAATTCATCATGATTTCGCTATCTAATAGTACTAGCTATGAATCTTATTTTTTAAAACAAGGTCAAAATTTAAATACTGATACTGTAATATTCTATTTGTGCAAATCTCCCTTTTACTTTAATCAAATCTTGTTCTAGATATAAATGACTTTTAACACATTTGGCTAGTTGGCCAAATACAATTACGTCGCTAGCCACGTATACAAAAAATATATACTGATTATCTATAATGTATATTATATATTAATGCACAAAAAATACACATTTGATGACTATTATTTTAGAGGGAGGGGTCTACACTATAGTATGTAGGTTTCTCAAATATAAATAGCGATTTTAAAAAGGTCCCAATGGATCAGGCGGTGAATGGGTTAATGGTTATTTATGCTAATATGCAGAAGAGGAAGAATTCAAAAGACGGATCCAAAACTTTTGAGTTAATAAATTGGGAAACTTACACAAATGTCGTAGAAATGGCATGGGGTAGCCACTATTTAATGTGGTATTTATTTTTTATCCAGCAATTTTAATGTTGAGCAAAAATAATCTCTACTCTATTAAAATTAAAATAAAAATACATTTTACCCTTTCTTCCCTTGCTTTTCTTCCCAAACCCTCGCTTCTCTCTCTGTATCAAATACAATGGAAATAGGTTGCTTTTCCTGTGACTTCATCTTTGTGCACATTGTACTCGATCAAACGATAACCATAATTATGAACCATTTTGTATAGTATATTCCCGTTCGTCTTGAGAAATATGAAGTCACCCCACGTGGGTTTTCCAATCAAATTAAAGATCCCAAAGTTTGGAATCTTCATGATGTTATTCCATGTAAAGCCAGTTTTCCCATCTTCCTCTAATGCTCAAATTGAAATTTTCCCTTCAACCCTCCAGGAAATGCAAACACGATTAGCAAAAGCACGCAATTTCAGTATATCCCAATGCTTACCTGGAGACGTGTAATTTGACATTAATCTTATATGTAAATTGCAATTATTATTATTTTTACTTTTTTGTGAAAAGATACAAAGAACGTTTGGTTTTCTGCTACGTTATAGATCCTGAATTTATATTTACAAGTTCAAAAGTTAAGGACACTTGGTCCTGAACTTCAAGTTCCAAGTGCAAAAGTTAAGGACACTTGGTCCTGAACTTAGAATTACAAGTTCAAAAGTTAAGGACACTTGGTCCTGAACGTAGACTAACAAGCTCAAAAGTTAAGGACAATAGGTCCTGAACTTACAGTTACAAGTTCAAAAGTTAAGGATAATAGGTCCTGAAGTCCTGAACTTAGACTAAGAAGCTCAAAAGTTAAGGACAATAGGTCCTGAACTTAGGCTAAGAAGCCCAAAAGTTAAGGACAATAGGTCCTCAACTTACAGTTACAAGTTCAAAAGTTAAGGACAATAGGTCTTGAAGTCTTGAACTTATACTAACAAGCTCAAAAGTTAAGGACAATAGGTCTCGAACTTATGCTAAGAAGCCCAAAAGTTAAGGACAATAGGTCTAGAACTTACAGTTACAAGTTCAAAAGTTAAGGACAATAGGTCCTGAAGTCCTGAACTTAGACTAACAAGCTCAAAAGTTAAGGACAATAGGTCCTAAACTTAGGCTAAGATGCCCAAAAGTAAGGACAATAGGTCCTGAACTTAGATTAACAAGCTCAAATAAGGACACTTGGTCCTGAACTTAGAGTTACAAGTTCAAAAGTTAAAGACATGTAGTCCTGAAGTCCTGAAGTTAAGTTCAAAAGTTAAGGACATGTAGTCCTGAAGTCCTGAAGTTAAGTTCAAAAGTTAAGGACATGAGCATAAGGGTATTTTCGTCCGGGCAGTTAAAGTTTATTAAAGTAGTGGATAAAGACTAAAGATATTTTAAACAGTGGCTTAAAAATAAATACATGTGTTATTAGTGGCTAACCGTGCACTTCCCCCCACAAATGTCCCAAATAAGTCTCAACTTACCAACCTCTAGCCATGTAAAAATTGCGCGAGGCACCCTATTTGGTCGTCCCCATTTAACCTATACACACTTTTTAAAAAAGTTTTAACTGTACCCACTGTTTAAACAACTTCAGGCTTCTTTCTCCTCCTCCTTCTCCTCCTTCATTTTCTGAATGCTGAACCTTGAGATATTGTTATGCGTTCTAGCCTGATGGTTCATATATATCTGCTTGTCCCATTATGTTCAGTTTGGTCTTATTCACAATAATTTAACCTCTTAGATATTTTAGTTTTACAGGCATATTGATTTTTTGTTCTAATTTATCTGTAGTAACTTGTTTTCATGTCAAAAATATTTTTCATTCTTTAATCTTTGAAATGAACAACATCAATCGCTGCTAATCATGATTTAATTAATTTATTATTGTTTAGAACTTCAACTCTAAGAATGCTGAAGTTCAGCAAATACAAAACAAACTTCAGCCCTAGAATGCTGAAGTTCATCACAAACAGAACAATGCTTCGGCTAAAACATGCTGAAGTTCAGCAAATACAGAACAAAGCTTCAGCTAAAACATGCTGAAGTTTAGCAAATACAGAATGAAGCTTCAGCTACTAGAATGCTGAAGTTCAGCAATTACAAACAAAAACTTCAGCCAAAACATGCTGTAGTTTTATTGAACTGAAGTTTTCCATTTGCACTATGAACTGAAGTTTACGTGATTGCCTTTGCAAGTTAGGCCAAACTTCATGCAAAAATATATGAAGTTTTGCTACACTTCAGACAAAACGTTGTGAAGTTCAAACTTCAGACATAAATGTTTGCTACTTCAGGCCCGTATGTCTGAAGTTACGCGAAAAGTGGGTACGTTTGTAATTTTTTTGTAAAGCGGGTATAAGTTAAAAGGTGATACAAAAAGCGGGTATAGATGCAAATGCCCCTAGCCATTATACTTACTAAAACTAGCCAAGCACATATAAAAATTGAAAAATCAAATAAATAAGATTCTTTCTCTCAAAGAATCACATGCAAAAATCACCTTTCATTTTTTTAAGCGTGATTAGCAACATTAGATGCAAGACGGAAAGAAATTTTCATGGTTGAGGTAGAAAATAAGGGGATGAAATTGAAAATAAATAAATAAATACAATATTCCAAAAATCTAAGCAAAAACGGAACTTTTTCAATGGGTATAGTTGAAATTCATTGAAAACATATAGATAAGTCAATATACAAAATTTGAGAAAGATTGGAGGTGATTTGGACTGGTTTTGTTTCAAAATTCATAATTAAATCGAGTTCAAAAAATTCTTCTGCGACACATGTATCAAACATGTATCACGCATGTATCTCACACACAGATATACATAGATATACATGAGATACACAATTGATATAAATTGATACACAAATGATACATAGTGTGATACACATATAATTTTTTTTCATGTTCAGTTTTTACTTCGAATTTTCAATTCAAACCACCTCAAAACTTCACCAAATTATTCCAAAACTGAGGTTCAAGCTCCTTAAGATGTACCCAATCTATTCTAATAAACCCACTCAAAAGAAAGCAAAAATTTGACTTTTTTTTGCTACAAATAGCCAATTGGCTAATATTAGTAATATTTTATGAATTGACCAATTTTTGTAATGAGCTACTTATAAATGGACATAGCTGGTAATTTTCCTAATAAATTTGTGTATATTGAATTCAATGCTCTTCTGCGAATATGAGTACGGACTTGACTGTTGTATGGGTTGCATGCCAATTGCTATATACTAAAAGACATTTAGAAGCCTTAACCAAGAGCCAATCTCATTATAAAATTAACCAATTATAAAAAAAATAGAAATAGTCATAGTACGGAGCAATTTTTTATTTAGTTCCTTCTTGTTAATCAAGAAATAAAGAAGTAATTAACCATATAGAAGTACATAGGTTAGGGGCTCAATGTAAATCGACATTCGTCCCACTAGCTGGTGATCACTTTGATTTAAATAAAAGTAAAACATAGGACATTGAAAGCTAAATAAAATAATGTGAAATGGGATTAAGTATAAATCATATTAGTCATGTGATCTTCTCAGAATCTTGATTTCGTCAGACTAAATCTTATATAATCCTTTTATCATAGATATTGATAGTGATCGAATAATTTACATTTTGTGCACAAAGTAAATTATTAAAGAGGCAATCCAGCGTTATAATGTATGCTCATTACTCATTCGACATAATATCACCCTTCAAAATTTAAAATTGGCATAATTCAACACAAAATTAGTACAAATGTATTTTCCCCAAAGCGAGGCTTTAACAGTGTTTTAAAAGGCATGGACGTAACCTCAACAGGGCGTAAGCCACGAGACAGGAGGCGTAAGCCCCATGAGTATTTAATTTTTCATATTTTATAAAATAATATAATTACGGTAAATATTTTTAAATAGGTAAAATTGCATAACAATTGAAAAAAAAACTATAAATAAGTGAAATATATAAATAGATGTGCTCCATCCCTACTAAAAACTAGTCAAAATAATCCATTATACGCTACTTACAAGTAAATTGAGTTGAAAAGAAAAAAGTTTTCAACATGAAGGAACAAAAAGGATGACTAACCTGCAATTTGAACTTTGAACTTGCTGCTATGGAGGGGGATGGATTTTTTTTTTTTGTATTTACAAAAAAAAGTTGATTGTTCGTTTCTTTTGGATGATAGTAGCAGACTAGCGGACAAGATAAAGAATTGAAAAAGACCATAAATTAGGGTTTCGGGCAATAAAAAAAAGGTCTTGACTTTTAAATTTGATATTGTAGCTCCTTTTTAAAATTACAAGTTGACTTTTGAGAATTTGGATATTATATTAAGGACTTATTCTGTAAATTTAATTTGAAAAAGTCCCTTGGGCTTACGCTTCACCGCAAAAACGCGTCTCAAATGCCCGGGCGTAATCCCAAATTGTTGGGCGTACGCCTCTTGATACTTTCGCACCCCCACCATCGCCTCGAGGCATTTTTGATGCGCCTCGCCCCAAGACTCGCCTCGAAAATGCCTTTTAAAACACCGGGCTTTAATACAACCAAGAATCAGTTGGGGAGCATACAAATTAAAAAAATCATTAATTAATGGGCACATCATTATATATGCACCTTTATAGCAAATTAAAAATGTTAGTTCGGTTTGTCCAAAAAAGTTGACGTTTTATCACCTTTATAGCAAATTGAAAAATTAAATATGCACCTTAATAGCAAATTGAACTTTCTAATCAAGTTGGAATAAAGCTTAACCAACAGTCAAAATTGCTTTCCTAAAATTACTAAACTTGCATTATGGAAATGGTGGAGTCAAGATCAAGCTAATTGTCACATGAAATATCGACAAAAAAGATCTTCAGTAGGGACAATATGATATCTCCATTACATAGAGAAGTTCAAGCTAGTTTCCTATAATAGTTAACTGTACTTTTAGTTGGACGGCATCCAATTAATTGCATTTAACTCGTAGCAGCATTTGGCATAGTTTAGGTTGAAACTTGAATTTTTTTAAAAAATAAATTGTGTTGATAAATAATTTTGTAAAGTTAGAAGTTGTGTTTGGATATAGGTGTTACTTGAAAAAAAAGTTAAAATTTTATGTGTGGAAGAAAAAATGTCACCAAAAATTAAAACTTGATTTATAAAATAAAATAAAATAAAAAGCTTATCAAATTCTATGAGTTTTAATTTTTTCTTGTAAAAAAATAGCCAAAATTTATGTCCACACGAGAGCTTAGCTATCATACATTTGGATTTTATTGGCATAACAAACAAGACACGTAATTTTGCTCCTTTTTTTTTTTTGATATTCTTTTGGACGTGGCAGGCTTGTGTAGAGAGAGAAAGAGAAGGTAGAAGAGAGTTTTTTGTGTTTTTTTTGTTTTTCACCTCGATGTTCATTATTTGTATTGAAACCCCAATTAATACATAAATTTACATCACGTAAGGCTTATTAATTAGGTATATGATACTATTTAACTAGCTATAGTATTTGAAATATAATTCAACATAGTTTAAATTATATTAATAATATTGGATTAGAATATTAAAATAATGATTGACTAGGTTTAATATTTATATAACCTAATGAATTTGAATCATTAAAACCCATGAAAGTCTTATTCAAATGAATGATGTCAAACATTTAGCACGTCTCAAAATAAAAAGAGCATTATATAAATTAACTTTTTTGATCTAGTGAGAACCCCCTCCTTCCCAAAGTATTCCAATTTAAGTCTTGTGTCACGTCTTTAACTAAGTACATGTACGGTGGTGCTTGACAATTTGCTCATGATCTTGCACAACTTGCTCACGTTCTTGCTATGCCAAGTCAGCCTTACTACACTCAAGATCGTTAAGGAATGTTAGAACATAAGAGAATTGCCAAAAGAAGGCTTTATATTAGAGAGAAGTTGATTGTTTTGCTTGTTGAATTACAAATGAATAGCTTCTTTATATACTAGTCTCCTAGGGGCTAGTGAGTAAATAATAATTATTACACAAGTTCCTTATTATGTACAAGTAAATCCCCTCTCTAGAATTTTCTACATAGCTAGAATCTTCTAAGGACTTTCCTAACAATTCCATAGGGTTCTAAGGTCTTCCATGAGAAATCTTCATATTTCTCTAGAACCTTCCCACATGTGCTGGTCTATTTCATATGTAAACTTTTCATATGGCAAAAATATATGCCAAGTGACATCTACGTGGCATGATGATGTGGAGGGTCATGACACCCCCTACCCAATTTTGTGCCGCTCTCAGCACAAAGCATCGACACGTACGTGCGTACCTCGCCTTGGCGTCGCCGTGGTTCTAGCCTTGCGAGCAAACTTGACCCCTCTGCTTGGTGCATCGTCTAAGTCCGATAGCGTGCCATCACTTTGTAACTTACCATTCCCTTCAACTATGTCCGCCCAACTTTTCTTGCTACCACCATCCTCTATTTGCATGGCGCCAAGATAGGCTTTGGAATCCTCTATTTTCGGATTAGACTCCAAGCACATCCCTCTAATGCAGGCGGCCCCTCTTGTGTCACCCTTGTGTCCCTGAGCGAAATTCCCTATCATTGTTGCAAGCTTTCCCAATTCTGGGCATTCAGTTGCCCAATGTGATCCTTTACAGAAGTAGCACCCTCCCTTAGACACGTACTCGCTATTGTTTTCCGGCCTCTTGCCGTTTCTCTTGAACCCCGGTCCATTATATGATGGCCCCTTGCCATTACCCTTGTATACCCCGGCTTGCCTTTCCCATTGTCCTCGTCATGATCTCCCTCACCCCTCTCGGTGTTGCCTTCTTTGGACTTGGCAGGATCCATCTTGTAGTAAAAAATTGACTCGGCTACTACTATGGCCTCGTCCACATTGGCTACTTGATGTCTTCTTAACTCCCGCTTTGCCCAATTTTGCAACCCATCCATGAAGTAAAAGAGTGAATCTTCCTCGGATAATGACGGGATTTGCATCATTAAGGTAGTGAACTCGCGCACATACTCCCGAATTGTGGCCGTCTCTCGGATCTCCCTTAGCTTCCGCCTAGCCTCATACACCACATTCACTGGGGTAGAATTGCTTCTTCAACTCCTTCTTGAACTGCTCTCACGTCTCAATGTTGCTAGCCCCTTCTCCATGTCAGCACACTTTCGACGCCACCACAGCGCAACAATCTCTGAGAGGTACAACGCAACAATGTTGATCTTGGCCTCTTCGTCTCTCACCTTGCCGTGCCTGAAGTAGTTCTCCAGGTGCCAAAGGAAGTTCTCCACTTCTTGTACATCATGAACACCTTTGAACACCGGCGGTTTGGGAGCCTCGATCTTGGCCTCCCTCATCACAACAACATTACTGTCTGCCTCAGTTACGCCAGCATCGACACACTCCTCGAGTGCCTTTATCTTAGCCTTCATGGCATCGATAGTGCTCAGCGCCTCCATGAGTCTACACTTCAAGGTAGTGATAGTTTGTCTTAGCTCCATCTCGGCCTGCGTGCGCACCTCCAAGTCATTTCGGATACTCTCAATATCCTCAAGAGTGAAAGATCTCGACGGCGTCCATCCCTGCGTTCACCTTCATCACCCACTCTATACCGAGCGAGATGTCCTCTGGTACGACTTCCACTTCATCCTCGCTCACCTTAATGGCAAATGGTTCTTAGGATGTAAGCCCCTTGTTTGGCACTACCTGGGATGGCACCTCCTGGCTCTTGTTGGTGGCATTCCTCTTTTTGTTATGGCCGTTTTTGCCAGTAACATCCTGGTTGACGTTGGCTTGGGCGTTGGCAGTATTTCTCTGTCGTTCGCCATTCTCCTAGTTGCAACCTTTGCTCTGATACCACGTTGTCACGTCCTTAGTCTTTAACTAAGTACACGTGTGGCACTTGACAACTTGCTCATGTTCTTGAACAGCTTGCTCTCGTCTTGCTATGCCCATTGTCGCGCCCCCTTTTTTCCTCGTGGAAGTCCGGGTTTCGACATTATTTAGGAGCAACTCGTTTCCTTTTGGGAATTGGGTATTTGAAGAGTCTCCACCTAACGGATTAAGGTGCGTTAGGGCGCCTAGAGAAATTAACTCATATAACTAGTTTGCATCACCAGATATTGGGGGCAAGGGCTCGAAATAACCTTGAAGGGAAGGTGTTAGGCACCCCTCACGGTCCACAACGGTGGGTCCCGGCCGAACTCAATTATGTGAATTAGTCATTTAACAGGTAAGCAGTCTAAGCACGCATTTGCAAATAAAGGAAGTTAGGCAGTCTAAGCACACATATGTAAATAAAGGAAGTTAGGCAGTCTAAGCACACATATGTAAATAAAGGAAGGCAATTCCTAAGTTGGTTAGCCTATAGGATCACATCTGTACAATACCCTGTAAGCCTTCCTCAAATAGAGGGGTTACACGTGGCATTAGTGCACAGGTCATGATATCCTTTTCGCTACCCATTACCCTCCCCTTAGCGGTTATATAAGCGAGTTTAATTAACGAACTCTAAGCTTGCTTTTCCCGTCCCTTCATTGTGGTCCTGGAGGTGTTTAGGAACTCTAAATTTAGGTAGTACTAGACTCTCCTAAGGTGTTTAAAAAGGTAAAATCTAAGCGACAATAAATAACATATAGGACTGTCAAATAGGGAAGCAATTAAGGGCTCATGTTTACCTCCACACATAAACAAATAAGTAGCACGTCTCAAACAACAGATTTTGAAAAAAATTCAGAAGGTCCTAGAACAGGATACCTAGGTGAGCATCACAAACATAGAGTATACAACATTGTTTTAAAGCGAAGTGATATAACCTGATCAATTTTCCTACTGATTTTAGAACCTGTTAAACCTGGAAATTTTTTTAAAAACACAACACAGTTTCGCAGTTTTTATGAAACCCTTAATTACCTAAGGCTTGCCTAGGTGTGAATCTGTTATACGCCTATAAACATGTTGTCTAAAACAGGATTCTGGGAATTAGACAAATAGCTTGAGTTTATTAAATCCTATAGGCATGCTGGTCTAGGTGCTGAATGTTACAAAAAGCCGAATTCATGCATATTTATACTAGATCATGATATCTATGTGTTGGGGCTGTCTTTACACCTCTCTATATATAATTATTCATTTAAGCGACATAGATACGATTTAAAGCAAATGCAAATAGTGTCCTAAGGAAGGATTTCTAATGCACAGAGAGATGGTCATTTTGTTAAGCATGATTACAGCGGTGCCTTTAACAACAGATTTCCGGGTGATTATGACTTATGCAGAAACATAGTTTTTGTGATAATAGAATGATGAGCCTATAACATGTTTTCTAATAGGCAAAATAAGTAAACATGATTACCCTAAGGCACGATATCTAATGCACAGATTTATGGCATGGTTTTTAATGCAAATAGGCATAGCAAACCTAGAGGCATGATATCTATTGCATAATACAAACATAAAGCATGATTTCTATTGCAAATCAATATAATATAAACCTAAAGCATGGTTTCTACTGTAAATCAACATATATATAAGCCTAAAGCATGATTTCTACCCGGTTTTCCCACAAAAGATATATAAAAGTCCCTCCCTTTTACCAATTTCCCCGATATCTGTTTACAAGAAAATATTATTACAGACCAATAGTGAATGAAATACATGAATAAATATAAAATATCTATAGGGAGTCTGAACTAGGCCCAATAGTAAACCCGGGGATGCCAGGCCTTCAAAACAATCTCAAATGCTAAGAGTCTCACAGCCAATAGTGTGTCCTGGTGTGTCAAAGTTCCCTAAGGACCTCAAGGATCCCGGGCAGTGCTCACACCAAGACCTTTTCTCAAATGGAGGATTGGTTATGTGCAGTATGGAAGGGCCAGCCCTGGTGTGCCAGAGTTCAGAGGAATCTCAAGGATTCCTAAGCAGTAAACACACCAGAGGGGCAGAACTTAATAGTCTAAGAGTAAAGTGAGAGTACTTGACACAGTTTTGAAAGACTTAGTGAAATAGTGTAAGGACAATTTTAGAGGTGAAAAGACTTTCAGTTTTCAGGAAGATGCTAGGGGTGAAAACAGTCTTGAAATCAATTCTGAAAAGAACAGACATACAGTCACACAAACTTAGAGTGCTCAGACTCACAATCACTCAGAATCAACTTTACAAATAGGGGTCAAGGGGGTTGGGAACATAGATAGTTCAAACACATAAACAGAGTCTAGGGGAGCATATGGAGCAACAACTGTACAAAACAAACAGGAATCTACAAGTTCAGAGACTTAACAAGTTAGTCTTGATAAGAAGCAATTAAGACATAGGCATAGAATGTAGTGAAATAGTCATGTTGAAGACAAAGTGCATACCAATCAGGATCAACCAAGTACATTAGACAACTAATTTATTGACATGATCACACCAACTAAAGAGAGTAAACAGAGACTAAATAAACATGTTGGCCAAGTATCAAACATACAAGTGAGACCCAGACATACTGATTACACATTTGAACAAAGGAGGACAGAATTTAGACATGCTTAGTAAAGCAGTAAATAGGAAGATAAAGTAAATACATAGCAAATCAAACTAGTGCAAAACATGGAACACATAGAGTTTGAAATTCAGAATTGAACTAGAGACATACCAGTTAGAGAAGCAAAGTGCAGAATGTAAAGCAAGTGTAATTCCACTGTCTAGCCTTGGCTTTCAGTCGGCTAGACCAATAGTTAGCACAAGTAATAGAGAAAGAAGAGAGAGTTTGAGTGTGTGTGTGTGTATTCTGAACTTAGTTCGTATGTTGAGAGGTAGAATAATAGTGTTTATATAGCAATATAGGAGTGGAACAAACAAGGTAAAGGAATCATCATTCAGCTAATTAAGGAAGTCACAGAATCCAATCACATAAATGAGTTCAGAATAGACTCCTTTAATCAAGGTAATTGATCAAACGGTAATAACAGGGGAATAATTAAGGATAGAATTCCAATTACACTATGTAAAGGAATCAGTAAGAATCTGCAATTATACAGGAAATCAAATAAGGCAGGGATGACCAATTAAGGTCGTAAACAAGGAAACAACAAGAATTATGCACACGAATCTCTACCAGAGCAAATCAATCAACCAAACTTTCAAAAATAATACTGATTTCTGGAAAGAGATATCAACTTCCATAAATAGAAAAATGGACTAAGTATAACATCACAGAAACATAGAAATTAGTCGAAAACACATATTCTAGCCCTAATAGAGATTTACTAGGGCAAAAACCACAGAATAATGGATTTGACAACGAAAAAAAGTATAAGTCCAAGAAATAGAGCAAGGTAACATAGAAAGTACCCAGAATCGAAGGAAAAATCAGTATATTACATAGAATCAACTAGGGTTCGAATACTCTTGTAAAAATCAGTCAAGAAGGTGAAAGAATATTCGATTAAACACTTAGAAGTCATAAAGACCTTTGAAAAACAATTTGGGATGAACACTAGTTTAGGAAGAACGATGAAAGTCGGAATAATTAATTAACCCAGAAATTTTAAAGGAAAACACATAATAACGCTCGAATCACCCCAGATCTATACAGATCTGAGAAGGATGGATAGTAACAGACTAGGGTTTTTCAGAAAAGTAGTAGAGATAGGAGAATAGGTCAAGAACCCATAGATTCGTAATAAAATAAAGAGAAGCTCTTACTCACAGTCGAAAAAATAGCCTGAGACAGGCTAATAAGCAAAGTTTCAAACCAGTTACAGCTAGGTTCTTTGAGATCTTCTCAAGGATCCAAGAAATCAAAGAGCCATGGCGTATAGGAGACCAAGGGTGGTCGGAGAAGGTACAAAAACATCAAGGAGGGAGCTTCTCACCGGTGACGGCGATTAGGGTTAGGGTGAGTTCAGAGAGAGTTTGGAGGGGTGAGGGAACGGGTGACGGCGGAACTGGAGAGAATGAGGGAGTTAGGGTAGGTTAGGGGGTTAATTATGGTAGGTTTAATTGTGGACCTTTGATCAAAATGATCAACGACCACGATTAAACGGGGCTATTGGGTCGGGTGTATGCAGATTGGGCCTAAGGGGTTTTGGGCTGGCTTTTGGGTTAATATTAAGGGGTTTTGGGCTGGTTTTAAGGGCTAAGGTTTGGGAATAAAAGGGCTATTTATTAAATACCCCTAATAATTTATGAAAATATTTCATAAAATAATTAGCTGATTATAAAAATAATTTTCATGCATAAAAATATTTTAGAATAATTACTCAACATTTTAAAAATACAATGAGCCATTTTATGGCAAGATAATGTAATAATGTATGCATGGGCTATAATTGTAAAGTTATTGCAATTGTAACCAAAAGTGTAAATCCGACCACTTGTGAAATAATTTGATCTTAATATGACTATAAATAGCAATATTAAGTCGTGAAATGCTATAAAGTCATTTGTTATGCAATTTTATAATTATTTGTATAAATAAAATACTAGGATAAATTAATTTAAAAATGTAGAATTTATGGAAAAATATCAATCGATGTTAATGCATAGTTTTGAAGGTATATATGCACTTAAAAAGTATTATAGGGAAAAATTGGATATCAACAGCTGCCCCTCTTTACCTGGGAAGGATGAAAGAGTTTTCGGATAAAGAAATGATGGTCAATTTTGACCGATTGGGATGTTTCGAAAAAAAATAGAGGCCGAACCCTGGTCTCTGAGCTGCCTACATATCCCTGGCTTTACAGGAATCAAGCCATGTGTAGTTCGGGATTCATCGGCGGAATATACCGATGAAGTCATCTCAAGAACGGACACGAGACTTTGGAATGGGTGGAAAGATGGTTATGGTGAACGATCAGATTTGAGATAATTTGAAAGAACTGGAGCGGGATTGCTCCTGTTGGGGTAGCGGTTGCTTATCGGGTTACCTGCAATCAAAGAGATACTACAAGTATATATTTGTGCGGAAATTTAAACAGGATGCAGATTCCCTTCAGACCATGAGAATTGTCTTTGGACTGTTGAGGATGACGTCCTTAGACCATGATGTCCTGGGCCATGAATTGTTCGGTGGGGAATTCGCAGGCCATGAAATGATGTTCTCGGGCCATGAAAATGGTGCCTCCGAACCATGACGCCTTTGAATAATGATACGCAAATTTGAGAGATCCTCAGGCCATGGCATGGTGTCTTCCGGATATGAGGATGATGCCTTTAGACAATGACGCCTTTGGATAAGTTGGCGATATTTCAGGCCATGAGATGTAGTAATATGATGCTAAAATCAACAAGACAAGGCTTAGTCTTGTGAGGTTGAGGGTAGAGCTTAGCCCGAAAGAGGAGAAAATAGATAGTGCCGGAGATACAGTGCTTAGTCTCGGCAAATAAAGGTGATGATTGGCCTTATGCAGATATGAGGCAGAGCTTAGCCTCATGCAAGATTCAGGACAAGGCTTAGTCCCATGCAGATGGAAGGCAGAGCTTAGCCTTATGCATATACGGAGGCAGGGCTTAACCTCATGCAGGATTCGGGAGAGGGCTTAGTCCCATGCAAATGGAAGGCAAAGCTTAGTCTTATGCAAATATGGAGGCAGGGCTTAGCCTCATGCAGGATTCGGGAGAGGTCTTAGTCCCATGCAAATGGAAGGCAGTGCTTAGCCTTATGCAGGTATGGAGGCAGGGCTTAGCCTCATGCAAGATGGAGACAGGGCTTAGTCCCATGCAGATGGAAAGCAGAGTTAGCCTTATGCAGATATGGAGGCAGGGCTTAGCCTCATGCAGGATTCGGGACAGGGCTTAGTCCCATGCAAATGGAAGGCAGAGCTTAACCTTATGCAAATATAGAGGTAGGGCTTAGCCTCATGCAGGATTCGGGACAGGGCTTAGTCCCATGCAAATGGAAGGCAGTGCTTAGCCTTATGCAGATATGGAGGTAGGGCTTAGCCTCATGCGAGATTCGGGATAGGTCTTAGTCCCATGCAAATGGAAGGTAGAGCTTAGCCTTATGCAAAATGGAGGCAGGGCTTAGCCTCATGCAGATAGAGACAGAGCATAGTCTCATGCAAGATGCGGGACAGGGCTTAGTCCCATGCAAAGAACAGGTAGCAAATAAGAGAAGAATATTTCTTAGTTGGAGATATATTCGGTGTCTGGTGGCCCGATTGATAGTGATTTTGCTGCGTGTATATGTTTGCTAATGCTACTGTTACGTCAGATGTGCCTGCGCTCAAAGAAAAATTGTAAGTTTTTTAAGGGGAGGTTGGTTCGTGCCTTCGTCTGTTGGCTTTGCTCCTCCATTCTGGAGGTCTTGTTTGAGTTTCCCTGGGTAACACCTGGCTGTTACAGAAATAGAGTTTTCGAAAACATGCAATTATTGATGAAAATAGAGTTATTTAAAAACATAGTGAAATATCAAGTAATTTTAGATGAACTAGTGACGGTGACATATTTCAGAGACATTGCAGCTTTCTTGTGTTAGAATTTTGAGGGTCCTCCTCTAAATTCTGCCCCAGTTAGATGGACACGTCTGACTGCTGCACATGTTGCGATCGGCTGAAATTGCTTCGAAATTTTGAGGGTCCTCCTCAAAATTCTGCCCTAGTTTCTGATTGATTTCCGACTTTCTGGCATATGATGGTGTTGGATGGACTTGCTCCGAAATTTTGAGGGTCCTCCTAAAAATTCTGCCCCAATTTCTGGTTTTGGGGGGGAAGGGGGAGAAATGAAAATTTTATTATGATATGACCAAACCCACAGGGCTGCCTACGTATCCCCTCTTAAACGGGAATCAGGTCAAGCGTAGTTCAATTACATCATGTGAATGCGAAATATCTAAGCATAGTATCTTTTGACTGCGTCTGAATTAATTGGTTTTGACCAGACTTCTCCATCCATTTCTGCAAGTATGAGAGCTCCTCCTGTTAGCACCCTGTGAACCATGTAGGGACCTTGCCAGTTGGGAGAGAATTTCCCTTTAGATTCATCTTGATGTGGGAAGATCTTCTTCAACACCAGTTGTCTTGGTGCAAACTGTCTTGGTTTGACCCTTTTGTTGAAGGCTCTGGAAATTCTGTTCTGATAAAGCTGACCGTGACATACTGCGTTCATTCTTTTTCCATCTATAAGGGCTAATTGCTCATAGTGACTCCTTATCCATTCTGCATCACTGAGTTCAACATCCTGTATGATCCTTAAAGAAGGAATCTCTACCTCGGCTGGGATGACAACTTCGGTACCATAAACCAGTAAGTAGGGAGTTGCCCTAGTTGATGTGCGGACGGTAGTACGGTATCCCAACAAGGCAAAGGGTAACTTCTCGTGCCATTGCTTGTGATTTTCTACAATCTTTCTCAGTATCTTCTTGATATTCTTGTTAGCGGCTTCTATAGCTCCATTCATCTGAGGTCTATAGGCTGTGGAATTCTTGTGCTTGATTTTGAAAGTCTCACACATGGTCTTCATCAGATCACTGTTGAGATTGGAGGCATTCTCAGTGATGATTGATTTTGGAACTCCAAACCGGAAAACAATCCGATCGCGGACAAAATCTGCTACGACTTTCTTAGTTACTGCCTTGTGAGATGCTGCTTCGACCCATTTAGTGAAGTAATCAATAGATACCAAGATGAACCGATGCCCATTTGAGGCGGTGGGCTCGATTGGACCAATGACATCCATTCCCCAGGCGGTGAATGGCCAAGGTGAGCTTGTTGCATTGAGCTCATTTGGCAGCACTTTTATCATATTAGCATGTACTTGACATTGGTAGCATTTTCGGACATACTGGACGCAATCTATCTCTATGGTCATCCAGAAATAACTGGCTCTAAGTATCTTTTTGGCCAAGACGAAGCCATTCATATACGGGCCGCAGGTCCCAGCATGTATCTCCTCAAGTTGCTTAGAAGCTACTTTTGCATCGACACACCTTAGCAATCCCAAATCAGGGGTTGTTCTGTATAAGGTTCCTCCGCTGTGGAAGAAATTATCAGACAACCTCCAAAGCGTACGTTTCTGAGTATGATTTGCATGCTCCGGATATCCTCCTTTCGCCAGACATTCTTTGATATCGTGAAACCAAGCTTCCCGTCTGTTTCTTCTTCAACATGGGCACAATACGCCGGTTGACTGTGGATCCTTACAGGGATAGGATCGATGAAGTTCTTGTCGGGATGCTGTATCATGGATGACAAGGTGGCCAATGCATCGGCAAACTCGTTCTGAATCCTGAGAACATGCCGAAACTCTATCTTCGTGAACCTCTTTCTCAATTCCTGCACATAGTGCAGATATGGCAATATCTTGGAATTCTTGGTGGCCCATTCCCCTTGTACCTGGTGCACAAGCAAATCCGAATCACCGATTACCAGCAACTCTTGAATATTCATGTCGATGGCCATGTTGAACCCTAGTATGCAAGCTTCATATTCTGCCATGTTGTTGGTGGAGGGAAATCTGAGTTTAGCAGATACCGGATAATGTTGACCAGTTTCCGATACCAACACGACTCCAATGCCGACTCCCTTGAAATTTGTCACTCCGTCAAAGAACATTCTCCAACCGTTGTAGGACTCAGCAATGTCTTCTCCTATGAATAGCACCTCTTCATCGGGAAAATACATTTTCAGGGGTTCGTATTCTCCTTCCACGGGGTTCTCAACAAGATGATCTGCCAGTGCCTGAACCTTGACCGCTTTTTGAGTCACATAAACAATGTCAAACTCGCTCAACAGGATTTGCCACTTAGCCGGCTTGCAGTGGGCATGGGTTTCTGAAAGATGTATTTCAAGGGATCCATCCTTGATATGAGGTAGGTTGTGTAGGCACAGAAGTAATGCCTCAGCGTCTGAGCTATCCAAGTCAGAGCGCAGTAGGTACGTTCCAATAGAGAGTACCGCGCTTCATATGGAGTGAACTTCTTACTCAGGTAATAGGTAGCTTGTTCCTTTCTCCCTGTCTCGTCGTGCTGCCCCAAAATGCAGCCGAAGGCTCCATCTAGCACTGCAAGGTAGAGTATCAAGGGTCTACCTGGCTCTGGCGGGACCAAGACTGGTAAAGTGTAAAGGGTCTACCTGGCTTTGGTCCAACTAGTTACAACATCTTTCTTCAACATCTTGAAAATTGGCTCACATATAACTGTGGACTGGGCTATGAACCGGCTGATATAGTTTAGTCGTCCTAGAAAACTCATTACATCTTTCTTGCTCTTTGGCGACGGTAGCTCCTGGATGGCTTTGACTTTTGACATATCCAATTCTATCCCTCGACGGATGACAATGAACCCAAGTAACTTTCTGGCAGGAACCCCGAATGCACATTTTGCGGGGTTTAGTTTCAAGTTGTATCTCCGCAGTCTGTCAAAAACTTCCTCAAATTGGCTATATGATCTATGGCCTTCTTGGATTTGACGATGACATCGTCCACATATACCTCGATCTCTTTATGTATCATGTCATGAAAAATGGTAGTCATAGCCCTCATGTAGGTGGCCCCAGCATTCTTTAGACTTAATGGCATCATCTTATAACAGTATACTCCCCATGGTATAATAAAAACCGTTTTCTCAGCGTCCTCTTCGTCCATCCAAATCTGATGGTAACCGGCAAAACAATCCACAAACGACTGGAGCTCATGATTGGCACAATTTTCGATTAGGATGTGTATGTTTGGAAGCGGAAAATCATCCTTTGGGCTGGCCCTGTTAAGATCCCGATAATCAACAAAGACCCTGACCTTCCCATCCTTCTCTGGGACTAGCACGACGTTGGCTAACCAAGTTAGGTATTCAACCACCCTGAGGACCTTGGCCTTGATTTGCTTAGTAACCCCCTCCTTGATTTTCAGACTCATGTCAGGCTTGAACTTCCTGAGTTTCTATTTTACTGGTAGATATGCTGGGTTTGTGGGCAACTTATGAGCCACAATGGATGTACTTAACCCGGCATATCATCGTATGACCATGCAAAGATGTCCTCATACTCTTTCAAGAACTGTGTGTACTCTTCTTTTTCTGATGGCGACAAGTGGATGCTGATACGGGTTTCCTTGACAGTTTCAGAGTCTCCCAAGTTGATTATTTCTATTTCGTCCAGATTGTACTTGGGCTTGTTCTCAAAGTCTTCTACTTCTCTGACAATTTTCTCGGGTATGACATCTTCTTCTTCCGAATCGCTATCCTTTTGTTGCGTTTGTCTCATTACATGTCACAGTTGTTGGTTCATCGAGACAGGAAATAGTAATGCTGTATTGATAAAGATATGGGAGAAAAATGGTAATAATAAATATTGATTCATTGAAACATAAAAGCGTTTTTTTAACAATTTAAACAACATTTTTGGAACATTGGAAATATTATTTAAAACAAAATGCCAAAAGGGAAATCATTTTTCTTAGAAAATAAACAAAACAATGATGTTCAGCCTTGCTACCCCGGGACTCGTCGGGCCATGGATGGTCTGACGGTCCAATTTTTGAGGAATGATCCTTTCTTCATGGCTCGGATGGTGGGGCCTTCCTCCTCCTCCTCCTCCTCCTCAACAATTACACAACAGTCCATATCCCCATCTTCCAAGAACAGGTTCCTTAAGGCTGCCAGTGCTTCTTCCTCCTCTGATCCCCATATGATGTCGGCCTGTTGGAAAGTCTGACTCAAATGCGGTATAGGCTGCTCTAATGAATAGTACGGACCTCGCCATGGTGGTGATCAATCATTGTATTCTTTCCAGGTGTATTGGTATCCCAGCCCAAAAGTGGTACCATGGTAATTTGGCTGTATTGGCTTGGTGATGCCTTGAAGATTTTTACCCAGACCCTTGCCAAGCTCGTACCTTTCCCCGGTTCATCATGCTTGCTATCTTGCCATCCCACCACTTATCTTTTTCAATTGCATTGACCCGCTCGATGTGATGATACATTTCTCCGCCTAGCTTTCTCCTATTTTCGACCACAGGAATAGTCTGACAGGTGTAAATGGGATTGCTCCTGTCTCTATGAATAATCACCTCCTGATGGTTCCACTCAAACTTTACTGCCTGATGCAAGGTTGATGCTACAGCCCCAGCGGCGTGTATCCATGGTCGTCCTAACAGCAGATTGTAGGATGCAGATATGTCCAGCACCTGAAACTCGACATCAAACCACGTAGGCCCCATTTGCAGAGAGAGATTAATTTCCCCGATGGTTGCCCTTTAGGACCCATCAAATGCCTTTACGTTCATGGTCCCTTCTCGTATCTCGTATAGACCTTTGCCCAATCTCTTCAGTGTTGTTAGTGGGCAAATATTGCGACTGGATCCTCCATCAATCAAGACCCTGGTAATGAAGTAGTCTTCGCATTGCACTGTGATATGCAGTGCCCTATTGTGATTCAAACCCTTAGGCGGCAACTCATCCTCGTGGAAAGTAATTTTATGAATTTCTAATACCTGTCCCACCATGTTATCCATCTCTCCACTTGTGATGTCATTGGGCACATATTCTTCGTTCAATACTTTCATCAGAGCGTTCCTGTGTGCTTCTGAATTCTGTAGCAGTGACGGGATAGATATCTGAGCGGGAGTCTTATTCAGATGATCGATGACTGAATACTCCCTTGCTTGTACTTTCCTCCAGAGGTCATCTGGACCTGTTTCAATAACGGGAGGTCTGTTAAAGTCTTGTTTACTGGACTCTCCCAAATGCTCGGGCGTATAGACCCTTCCAGTCCTAGTCATCCCTTGTGCAGCACCAGATTCCCCCATCTTGGTTTTTCCTTTTCTTCTAGCATCGGCCACATAATCCCATGGTACATCCTCGGTGTTATAAGGCGGTGTGGTTGATACTGTCACTGTAAATGGTGTGGCTACTTTCACCTCAAATGGAATAGGTGCAACTGCAGGGGGTGCTACCTCAACTTCAAATGGGATTGATGCAGTTACCTTGACCACCACTGGCGGCTGTACCTGCACTATAATGGGGTTGAGAGTGAATGCGGGTTTCTTGGGATCGTCACCCTCTTTGATAAGTCCGATTGATCCCTCCGGATCCCATTCTTCATCCATCTCTATCACATTGACACCTTCACCCCTATGATCTGGGAGGGGGTTATTGCGGACATTAGGCACGACCTCTTTTGCCTGGATGATCTTGTTGTCAATCAAAGTCGGATTTTGTCCTTCAACGTGCGGCATTCGTCAATGGTGTGCCCTTTCATACCAGAATGATACGCACAAGTCTTATTCGGGTTAACCCATTAGGATGAGTTCTCCGTGGCCACAGCAGGGATGGGAGAGACGTAACCAGCAGCCTTTAACCTTTCATATAGCTGGTCGATGGGTTCAGCGATGGCAGTGTATTGTTTGGGTGGTCTGCGGTCAAAATTAGGTCGCGGTCTTAGGTAATTTTAACGAGTTGGAGGTGACTGAAAATGAGATGGTTGGGAATTATGTGTGTGATAGGTGGTGGCTGTTTGGGAATATCTGGGGGACGAGGGTTGATATGTAGGTGGAGGTGACGGTTGATAGGTGGGTGGAGGTGCTTGATATGTGGGTGGAGGTGCTTGATATGCAAGTGGAGAGGTTCGGTATACGAATGGAGTTTTGGGTCCTTGGGCGACCATCACTGCTCCCACGTCCTTCTTCTTAGATATACCCCCTGATTGAAACGCTTTATTAGTGGCCTCCAGCGCCTCAAAGTTTGTTGCCATCCCGCTTTTGATTCCTTCTTCGATCCTTTTACCAAGTTTGATGATATCAGAGAACTTATGGTTTTCAATAACCATCAATCTTTTATAATATTGCGGATCTTGTACTCTAACGAAGAACTTGTTCATCTGTTCCTCGTCCAATGCTAGCATGACTTTGGCCGCTTTTGACCTCCAACGAGTAGCATACTCGCGGAAAGTTCCAGTGGGCTTCTTCTTGAGGTTCTGAATGTAGAAGACATCTGGTGCATTCTCTGTGTTGAACCTGAATCGGTCCATAAAATCAGACGCCATACTCACCCAGTTGGGCCATTTCTAGGATCCTGGTTGATGTACCAAGACAAGGCATCTCCCATAAGACTCCTCATAAAAAGCTTCATCCGGATCTTTTAATCTTTTCCGACCCCGACAAGCTTGTCACAATAGGTCCTTAGATGAACCCTGGGATCACCAGTACTCCAGATACTCCAACCTTTCGCTGGATTTAACAGCCCTCTCTTTCCACTCATTGATCATTTCCATGTCGTCCTTATGCTCCTCCATATGCTCAGCATCAGACTCACGAATTCTCTTGCGCAATTTGTTGTACTTCACCTGTGCTTTGGCAATTTTGTCTATAACCCTATTTCCTGGACCAACCCTTGGCTCGAAGATTCTCGCTATGTTATCATGCAACCATGAGGGGTAAAAGTATGTATGACCTGCATGATAACGATCTGGATCGATGGTATCCTTTTCCACGATAACTGTCAGGCTCCACATGTGTTGTGCTTCATTCTTATATGGAATGGCGTCACCCTGAAAATCGGCGATAAAGTGACTCATCTTAGCGACTCGTGGTACGACTTGTCTCCTTCCTGCCTGTCTCATGACCCTGAGGGGAGCATAAGGGTATATCCCCCTTAACCCAATCAACAACAAGTGTGGAACATCCCTGGATATGATGATGAACTCGTCGGTAGGGAACCACTCGAACATCCACTAGACCTGGTCCTCAGTTAACTTGTTGAAAAACTACACCCATCCTACAGCATCCTTAGGTTGGGCAAACATGTCCAGAATATAAGTCATTCTCTTAGGGTGATGGAAAGCTATGTGATCATTCCACGGCCTTCGTGGAAACTCTTGGCGGTATTGACCCCTTCGGAGATGCTCCAACAACCAAACCTGTAACAGCAAATTGCAGCCCTCGAGAATCTGAACCCCTTCTGACAGCGTTCCAAGGCCCGGTACATATCTGCGATGATCATAGGGACAATGGTATATGTCTGCCCCTCGATCCCGTCCATCAAAGTTTTGGCCACCATGGCCAGCCTAGTATGGATTCTATCCCCTTGGATTGGGAATACCAGCATGCCCAAGAAACACACAATGAACACGAAGACCCTACGATGAACCAAGCCCAAGGAGGTGATTGAGAACTCATCATTAAAAATACGGTAAGAGCTACTGTGACTGTATCTTTCATAGAGGAAGTCGAAAGGTATGTAGGAGTTTTCAGGCACTCCAAGTCATCATTTTTCTTTAGCCCCATCATCTTAAGGAATCCTCTAGTGGTGTGATTTTCAGGTGCTAATAAACCAGGGTTGTCCCAAGGTAGCCCAGCAAATCCCCCTATTTCTTCCAAAAGAGGCGCATTTCTATGTTTCCGAAGTGGAACACAGCCCTTTCTTTGTCCCAAAACATGGTGGCAGCCTCGATCAACATTTTGTTTGGCTGAAGGTCCAACAAAGAAGCCAAATTTCCTAGGATTCGTTTCACTTTATTCTGGTCACTTGAAGGAAGATCCCACCACCAATCTAGCAAAAGTGAAGGTACGCTACTGACCATACCGAACCAGGGGACTTCGTGCCTCATTTCTGCAAAACAAAAGATGGTTAGGCCCTTTCCCCCTCCATGTTCTTCTATTTATACAATAATGATTAGCATACTGTCACGTACTTCTCCAAATTAATGCATACAATCGTGGCCGTGTCCGTTGGGATTATGGAAATTCTGATGGACTTTTGAGTGAGGCTTGTCTTAAGGGGTTATTATGCGGACAACATATTAACCCGGCTAGGTTTGACCATGATGCATGCATAACTAATCAGAGCAAGGTTACTATATAGAGGCCTAGACTGGGACCCTCAAGCGGACAACTTGAGGGGGAAAGGCACGGAACCGTCGAACGCACCGCTGATTGACTAGTTTTACCGCAAATACGCCTTTCCAAATTTAAAAGGGTGATATATAGGAAGAGCACAAACACTCATCAAGCTTTGCTATAGGATTGATTACGCACGAGTGAAATATGATGTTGAGCATGATTTATGCAACAATAAATAGCATGTTGTCAAGTATTTGCATGTTAAAAAATGATAAATGCGGTATTTAAAGAATTGAAAGACAGTTACAAAAGGAAAACAAGAAAACGAGTCAGCTTCAGGAAATAAAAGAAATCATAAAAAATAAGCAATTAAATCCAAATAAAGGGGAAGGGAAAGGTTATATCAACAAAATAAAGCATATTTGGGACTAATTCACAAAACAAGTTCGTTATGGTAAGAGCCTAAAATATCCCCAGCAGAGTCGCCATGTTGTCGTGCCCCCTTTTTTCCTCGCGGAAGTCCGGTTTTTGACATTCATTGGGAGCAACTCGTTTCCTTTTGGGAATTGGGTATTTGAAGAGTCGTCACCTAACGGATTAAGGTGCGTTAGGGCACCTAGAGCAATTAACTCATATAACTAGTTTGCATCACCAGAGATTAGGGTAAGGGCTCGAAATAACCTTGAGGGGAAGGTGTTAGGCACCCTCGCGGTTCACAACGGTGGGTCCCGGTCGAACTCAATTATGTGAATTAGTCATTTAATAAGTAAGCAGTCTAAGCACGCATTTGCAAATAAAGGAAGTTAGGCAGTCTAAGCACACATATGTAAATAAAGGAAGTTAGGCAGTGTAAGCACACATATGTAAATAAAGGAAGTTAGGCAGTCTAAGCACACATATGTAAATAAAGGAAGGGAAGTCCTAAGTTGGTTAGCCTATAGGATCACATTTGTACAATACCCGGTAAGCCTTCCCCAAATAGAGGGTTACACGTGGCATTAGCGCACAGGTCATCATATCCTTTTCACTACCCATTACCCTCCCCTTAGCGGTTATATAAGCGAGTTTAATTAACGAACTCTAAGTGTGCTTTACCCGTCCCTTCGTTGTGGTCCTGGAGGTGTATAGGACCTCTAAATTTAGGCAGTACTAGACCCTCCTAAGGTGTTTAAAAAGGTAAAATCTAAGCGGCAACAAAATAACATATAGGACTGTCAAATAGGGAAGCAATTAAGGGCTCATGTTTACCTCCACACATTAACAAATAAGTAGCACGTCTCAAACAACAAATTTTAAAGAATTTCAAAAGGTTCTAGAACAAAATACCTAGGTGAGAATCACAAACATAGAGTATACAGCATTGTTTTAAAGCGAAGTGATATAACCTGATCAGTTTGCCTACTGATTTTAGAACTTGTTAAACCTGGACAGTTTTTTATAAACACAACACCGTTTCGCAGTTTTTATGAAACCCTTAATTACCTAAGGCTTGCCTTGGTGTGAATCTGTTATACCCCTATAAACATGTTGTCTAAAACAGAATTCTGGGAATTAGTCAAATAGCTTGAGATTATTAAATCCTATAGGCATGCTGGTCTAGGTGCTGAATGTTACAAAAAGCCAATTTCATGCATATTTATACTAGATCATGATATCTATGTGTTGGGGCTGTCTTTACACCTCTCTATAGATAATTATTCATTTAAGCGACATAGATACAATTTAAAGCAAATGCAAACAATGTCCTAAGGCAGGATTTCTAATGCACAGAGACAGATGGTCATTTTATTAAGCATGATTACAGCAGTGCCTTTAACAACAGATTTCCGGGTGATTATGACTTGTGCAGAAACATAGTTTTCGTGATAATAGAATGATGAGCCTATAAAATGTTTTCTAATAGGCAAAATCAGTAAACATGATTACCCTAAGGCAGGATATCTAATGCACAGATTTATGGCGTGGTTTGTAATGTATGTATGTATATATATATATATATATATATATATATATATATATATATATATATATATATATATATATATATATATAAAAGCCTAAAGCATGATTTCTACCCGATTTTTCCACTAAAGATATATAAAAGTCCCTCCCTTTTACTAATTTCCCCAATATCTGTTTACAAGAAATTATTATTACAGACCAATAGTGAATGAATTACATAAATAGATGTAAACTATACTATAGGGAGCCTGAATTAGGCCCAAAGTAAACCTGGGGATGCCAGGCCTTCGATAACAGTCTCAGATGCCAAGAGTCTCATAGCCAATGATATGTCCTGGTGTGTTAGAGTTCCCTAAGGACCTCAGGGATCCCGGGCAGTGCTCACACCAGGACCCTTTCTTAAAATAGAGAACTGGTTATGTGCAGTGTGGAAGGGCCAGCCCTGGTGTGCCAGAGTTCAGAGGAATCTCAAGGATTCCTAAGTAGTACACACACCAGAGGGGCAGAACTTAATAGTCTAAGAGTAAAGTGAGAGTGCTTGACACAGCTTTGAAAGACTTAGTAAAATAGTGTAGAGACAATTTTAGAAGTAGAAAGATTTTCAGGAACAAAAACAGTTTAAGAAAATACTAAGAGAGGAAAACAATTTTGAAATCAGTTCTGAAAAGAACAGACACAAGTAGAGTGCTCAGACTCGCAATTACTCAGCAATCAACTTTACAAACAAGGGTCAAGGGGGTTGGAGAACATGGAGAGTTCAAGCACATAAACAGAGTCTAGGGGAGCATATGGAGCAACAACTGTACAGAACAAACAAGATTCTACAAGTTCAGAGACTTAACAAGTTGGTCATAATAAGAAGAAATTAAGACATAGGCATAGAATGTAGTGAAATAGTCATGTTGAAGACAAAGTGCATACCAATCAGGATCAACCAAGTACATTAGACAACTAAGTTATTGACATGATCACACCAACTAAAGAGAGTAAACAGAGACTAAATAAACATGTTGGCCAAGTATCAAACATACAAGTGAGACCCAGACATACTGATTGCGCATTCAAACAAAGGAAGACAGAATTTAGACATGCTGAGTAAAGAAGTAAACAAGAAGATAAAATAAATACATAACAAATCGAACTAGTGCAAAACATGGAACACATAGAGTTTGAGTTTCAGAATTGAACTGGAGACATACCAGTTAGAGAAGCAAAGTGTAGAATGTAAAGCAAGTGTAATTCCACTGTCTATCCTTGGCTTTCAGCCGGCTAGACCAACAGTTAGCACAAGTAACAGAGAAAGAAGATAGAGTTTGAGTGTGTGTGTGTGTATTCTCAACTTAGTTCCTGTGTTGAAGGAGCAGAATGAGAATGTATATATAGTACTTAGGGAGTAAAACAAATAAGGTAACGAAATCAGAAACCGGCAATTAAGGAAATCACAGAATCCAATCACACAAGCAGTTCAGACTAGACTCCTTTAATTAGGGGCAATTAGCCAAATGGTAACAACATGGATTGTAATTAAGGAAAGAATCCTAATCATACCATGTAAAGAATCAGTAAGAATCCACAACTTATACGGGCAATCAAATAAGGCAGGGATGACCCATTAAGGTCATAAACAAGGAAACAATCAAGGATTATGCACACAAATTTCAAACAGAGCAAATCAGGCAGCAACAATTTTAAAATAATACTGATTTCTGGAAAAAAATATCAACTCCCATAAATAGAAAATAGGCTAAGTACACTTCACAAAAATACAGAAATTAGCCGCAAAACCGATGCGAACCCTAATAGAGATTAATTAGGGCAAAAATCATAGAATAAGGGATTTGACAAAGAAAACGTTTAGGTCCCAGAAATAGGGCAAAGTAATATGCCTGGTAACATAGAAAGTACCCAGAATCGAAGCAAAGGTTAGAAAAATTACAAAATCAACTAAGGTTTGAACACTCTGGTAAAATCAGTCAAGAAGATAAAAGGAGAGTCGATTAAGTACTTAAAAGTCAGAAAGACCTTTGGAAAATAATTTGTAATGAACCCTAGTTAGGAAAAATCGGAATAATTAGTTAAAACCAGAAGTTTTCTTCAAAGAAAAACGTAATAGTGCTTGATTCATCTCAGATCTATACAAATCTGAGAAGGATCGAAGGCAATAGACTAGGGTTTTTTTCCCCAGAAAAATAGCAGGGATGAGATGTTAGGTTTAGAAACCACAGATTTGTAATAAAATAAAGGAAAATATCTTACTCACAGTCGAGAAAATGGCCTGAGACGGGCTATTGAGCAAAGTTTCAACTCAGAACCGCTTGGGTTCCCTTGAGATCGTCTCAAGGTTTTATGAAATCAAAGAGCCATGGCGTGTAGAAGGTCAAGAATGGCCGGAGAAGCCATGGAAGCTTCATAAGGAGAAGGTTTACGCCGGTGATGGCATGTTAGAACTAGGGTTAGGTAGAGAGAGTTGAGAGAAGGGGGAGTGGTGACGGCGGGTGAGAAGTGATAAATGAGAGGGTTTGGGGGGGGAGGGGGTCATTTAGGTTTAATTTAGGAAGGAGGGTTGTGGACCGTTGATCA
The DNA here is from genome assembly GCF_001879085.1 of Nicotiana attenuata. NCBI lineage: Eukaryota > Viridiplantae > Streptophyta > Magnoliopsida > Solanales > Solanaceae > Nicotiana > Nicotiana attenuata. The sequence goes on along the minus strand of NW_017671436.1, from coordinate 190,385 downwards.
AAATGATCAACGGTCAGGATTGGACGGGAGTATTGGGTCGGGCAGGTTTATGTTGGGCCTAAGGGGATTGGCCAAATTAAAAGGGGTTTTTGGGTTAGTCTCTTGGGTTAAGTCTGAAAACAAAAAGGGGCTATTTATTAAATATCCGGTAATTTAGAAAAAAAATTTATAAAATACTTAACTATTTATAAAAAAATAATAATTTTCATGCATAAAAATATTTTAAAAATAATTACTTAATATTTTAAAAATACAATGAGCCATTTTTTGATAAAATAACGCAATAATGTATGTGTGGGCTATAATTGCAAAAAAAAAATTATTGCAATTGTAACCAAAAGGTGTAAATCTGGCCATTTGTGAAATAATTTAAACTTAATATGACCATAAATAGTAATATTAAATCACGAAATGGTATAAAGTCATTTGTGATGCAATTTTGTAATTATTTATATAAATAAAATATTAGGAAATATAGAAATTATGGAAAGATATCAATTGATGCTAATGCATAGTTTTGAAGGTATATATGCACTTAAAAAGTATTATAGGGAAAAATTGGGTATCAACATACATTGTCCTGAAAAATTACAAAAATGGTCTAAACCACTCTTAATGGCATGGCATGATTTCTTATTGACCGTTGCCATCAAGGTAAGATCATCTGCGAAGAATAAGCGGGAAAAATTTGGACATTTTCTCCCTGTGGTTATTGGGTCCCAATTCCTAATATCAGCTTGATGATTTATGTATCTTGATAGCATTTCTAAACAAAGGATGAAGATATAGGGTGATATGGGATCCCCTTGCCTGATTCCCCTACTTGGTTCAAAGAAGTTTGTAATGGAACCATTAACTAAAACTGCTATTGAACTTGTGGAGATACAATTTAATAGGAGCTTTGAGAATTTGGGAGGGAAGTTGAAATATTGAAGGGTCTGGTGTACAAAAGACCACTCTAATCGATCAAATGCTTTTTCCGGATCAATTTTAAGAATCATGTGACTTTGCTTTCCTTTTAATTTTTTTAAGTTGGAAACTAGTTCTTGGATAATAACAGCATTGTCAGAAGCTCTTCTATTCTTCATGACGCTTGCTTGAAAGGGACTTATAATTTTTTCAAGGAAGGGCTTAAGACGATTTGCAAGAATTTTTATAATTATTTTATAAATGGTGTTACAAAGCCCAATTGGTCTGAAATTTCTAATGTTATTTGCATTTGGCATTTTTGGGATTAGACAAAGATAGGTTTTGTTGATTATTTTGGGAATTTTTTGTGTGCTGAAAATGTCATGACATAGTTTCACAATTGAAGGGCCTATAATATTCCAGTATTTTTGGTAGAAAAAGGGATGGAGTCCGTCTGCTCCTAGAGCTTTGAAGGGTTTAAAGGATTAAATAGCCTTTTTAATTTCTGTCTCAAGCAAAGGATTGTCTAATGAGCTTAGATTTAAAAGACACGTGTTTGAGCTATAGTTTAGAGGACTTATCCTGCTTGTTTTGTAGTGTGAAGTGGTGAAAATATTTGTGAAGTGGCTTTGTACATGAGACATAATTAAAAGGGGGTCATTGATCCAATTCCCTGCATCATCCTTAAAATTTTTTATCTTGTTTCTCCTTTATCTATTTGAGGTACAAATATGAAAGAATTTTGTATTAGTATCTCCCTCATTGAGCCACATTACCCTAGATCGTATTTTCCAATAATCCTCCTCAATCCTAAGCTGATCATTGTAGTCCCTTTTTAAGTCTTTTTCAAGAGTTTGGAGGAAAATACTAGAGGCATAATTTCTGGAATTTTGAATACCATTAAGCCGGGCTAGAATTTTTCTTTTTTTTTACCCATTATATCACCAAATGTTCTATTTTTCCAATCTCTAATGTTTAGCACAAAATTTTGGATAGCTCTAAAGTAGTCAGAGTCACACCAATTATTTTTAGCTATAGAATAAAATTTCGGGTGTTTACACCAAAAGGTTTCTAGCCTAAAGGGTTGTTTGTGAAGAGTTCTATTTCTAGGGATTAATTCTATTAGGATAGGTTATGATCCGAATAAGTTTTAGGAAGGTGAATTATAGATCTTTTAGGAAATAAATCTACCCATTCATCATTTCCTAATACTTTATCAAGTCTTTCCATTATAAGACCCTTATTTTTGTGCCTATGGTTCGACCAAGTATATTTGCATCCCTTGAATCCAAGATCAAGTAGTCAACAACTATTTAGTTTAGACCAAAGAAACTTAGCTCTATTATCATTTAGGGGTTTGCCTCCATATTTTTCATTTGCACCAAAAATGTCATTAAAATCTCCTCCCACCATCCAAGGTCCTATGTAGTTTCTACTAATATTTTCAAGATTTTCCCACATAACATTTCTATTAAGGATGTCAGTGCTAGCGTGTATTGTACTAAAAGCCAAGGTTTACGAATAGGGAGTACCTCTATTGTTGCATGTATTTCTTGATTCCTACGAACAAAATTCTGGACAGTCACGACCTCATGGTTATACAGCACCACGATGCCTCCTGCCTGGCCCTCCGCTGGAACCTCTATCATCTCTGTAAAGCCAAAGTCATTAAGCAGCTCAACATGATTTATTCTGGTTTCTAGCAAAGCAACCATGCATGGCATGTGAGTGTCCACCATTTCTCTAAAATTCAGTCTAAAACTTTCGTTGTTTCCACCCCTTATGTTCCAAATGATGAAGTTGGTTGGACTATTCATAGAGACATTAAGGTTTGGGTTTGCTGGCTCCCCGTTCTCCTTCACTACCCCCAGTATTGGGTTCCTTCTCAGTGATGGAACTAGAATCATGGCTCTGTTGCCCACCGTTGGATCCTGGGGTGGCCTGATGTCCATCGAGCATTTGTATAATGCTAGTGGAAATTGAGCGCATGCCTCTTCTCTTGCATCTCCGTGAAGAGATATACCTTTACCCCGTCTAGATTTGAGAACTCTAGCACTCGTTCTAAGATTATGTTGAGTGGTTCCTCTTCCTCCTCCATTTCTGCTTCTACTGGTTCTGGTTCTTAAGCTTCTTGGTGAGGTGGTGGTGGAAGTTGGTGGTGTGGTTGGGGAATTTGTGGCTCCTGGACTAGATGAGGGTTCTCTCATGGCATGAATATGGGATTGAGTTGGGTTAATGTTTCTGGTGGGAAGAATGGCATGTCTAGGAGAGCATTCTGTGGGTAGATTGGGTTGAAATATGGTGGCAAATTCCATTGGTTTCTCATTGCATGCACTAGTTGTGGGTTCACTGAGGAAGCTAGGGGTTGTAGGATGTTGTTCAGCCAGACTTGGTTTAGATAGTTGTTCATGGCCAACCTCATGCCCTCCGCTACCAATTGGGCTAAGTATTGTGTGTTGTGTAGTATGACAATCGAGTCCTGGCCATTGATTTGGAGATTGAACGATACTGCATGGCCCATAAGTCCCATTTCCATCCACGAGACAGGTTGGTAGTCCTGAGCTTGTGGAGGTTGGACATAAATTATTTGTGGGTTTTCTAATTGAAGGGGGAATGGTGGTAGGTTTTCCATAGCAAGTGCTCTGTGTTTCCGTAGAATTTGTATGAGCCTGTGTCTTCTTCTTAGGGTTGATGGAATTCTTGGAATTTTGAATAGAGGGTGGAATACTTAAGGTCTCTAAAACAGGCGTGGGAGAGGGGCTATTGGTAGTGTGTGAGGGATTGGGTGATAGGTTAATGATTGGGGTTGCCAATTGCATGGCTTTTGGATGCCCAATGCTTTGGTTTATAGGCTGATCCTCCATGGATGTAGTATCCATTGTGTGTTCTTGGTTGGGGGATATTTGTTTTACTTTGCTATCTTTTATTGCCATTTGGCTTGCATGCTCGGGTGTGGGAAGATTATCAAATCTTAAAGAGAGATTGTGATCCAGATTTTTAGTTAAGTTTGGGTTATTACTAATTTGTTTGATTTCTTCGGTAGTAGGGGCAGCAGGGTTATTATTAGTAGGGGATAGTATTGTCATTTAGAGAGTTATTTTGCATGGCTTTATTTTCAATTTATTTGGAAGTAGACACGTTATTATCCAACATGTTAATATCGTCATTTGGGGTGGACATTTGTTCATTTGCATGACTATAACTTATATTTGTAATATTGAATTTTTTTTCATTAGTGGGTCATCTAAAACCATTTTCTCACTATTCAAGAGTGAGAAATTATTTTTTATTGGTATGGTGGTTTTTTCCTTAGCTATGGTGGCCGGACTCCTTGCATCATTCATTTGCATGGAGATTATGGTATCTTTAGGATGCTTAGATTTATATTGCAAAAATTGGGTATCTAGGTACTTACCAGTACTTGCATTGAACAATTTAACAGAGATACCTGGACCATTGTTGTTCTTGACTGTTTTGTTGATGGATTAATGATTACCTCTTGTACCTTGTTTTCTTCCTTTGCTGAAGGACACTGTTGTCCACTCCTCTTGTTGGTTTTCCAGTGTTGTTGTTGTTGGTTGTTCCTTGGTTGTCTCTTTACTGGCCTTGGTATCTAGCTGAATATAATTACATTGTTTTAGTGTGTGGCCTAGTCTTCCACACTTAGTGCATAGGAAGTTCTCTCCCTCATAGTGGATGTATTGTTTATGGTGTCCAACATAGAGGAATGGTTGGACTGGAATTTCTAGAGGGAGTTCTACACAAAGTCTTGCATACCGTCCCCTTAGCGTGGTTGATGTACAAACATCAATCTTCAGTAGGCGTCCAATTGCATTACCAATTTTTTCAAGTATTTTACCATCATAAAATTTTGTAGGCAGTTGAGAGAGCCTAATCCATACTGCCGATGTTGTCAATCTTTCTTTTGATGCCACGAAATTTGGTTTCCATCTTGTAATGGAAAGAAAGTGACCATTGATGAACCAAGGCCCTTGCTGGATAGCCTTTTTCATATTTTCCTTTTTTTTTTTAACTTAATTATGTAATAGTCTTCACCAATATCAATCAGCTGGAAATCCTTCGTTGGCCTCCATAAATCTTGAATTTTTTTCTTCAAGTAGTGGTGTAACATACGTTTTTCCACTAGCTTCACAATGATAGCATTTTTCCAGGGCTCATAAATTATTTGTCTAGCTTCTCTGACAACGAGATAATTTTAATGCCTCGTGTGTTAGAAATTTCAGACTGTTTGATCATTCCTTCAATTGAGGTAGTCTCTGACAACTCCAAATCCTTTTGATTTATAGTTGAGTCAAAGATCATTGGGCTAGAGGTTATTAGCATTTCTTTGAAAGATGGTTTATTTTATAGGTTGTTGTGTATGAAATTATCATGATCAATATCAGGAGGTTTGGGTGGTATTTGGTTTTGAGTTTCATGAGGCTGGAGGTTCATCTTGAGAGAACTTTTTTCCCCTATGAACCTTGCAAAGAGGTCGTCACATGTCCATTTCTCTTACCTTTTTGTGATTATACTTCACTTTGCATCATTTCGACACAGGATCTAATTTCACCAAAAATCTTTCTCCATTGAATTCTTCTACTCTTTTTTTCTTTTGTTAAATAAGATGCATTTTATTGAAAGCGATGAGGATATTTAAAGTGTATCATTACAAATTGGAAATAATCTATTTTCTCATTATCTCATGAAAGTCTTTACTAAAAGTAAACAAAGCATGTAAAAGTGTGAAATTCTAAAGGAATTTTTACATTCCTATACCATATAGAAAACCTTATTACCCTCAATGTTTAAGGTTCGATATAATTACATTTAGTATACCAAATTATCAATTCTATACCATAGTGTATTTTAAGGGTACAATTAATGCAGCGTATATCCCTCCTTAATTCAAGGTACCGTATATCCCACCCTTCCCACGTTTCTCTCTCCCAAACCCTCATCCTCACCCACGTTTATCTACTGTTATTAAACATAAAAGCCTATGATTATGAAAACATAGATTTGCAGCATTAGGTTTATGTAGTCATCAGTTCAGCTCCAAGTCCAACACTTCATTTTTCCCAGATCGTTAAAGTCATCTTCGCAAACACCAGTGTGGTTACCATCCTGGACTAGAAATCTTTAGATCTAATAGTCTAATACTATCACAAACATAAAAATCCAGAAGTAACAAAACAATCTCCATTAGACAATAGATTCTACATGTATAAGTGGGAAAGAGGGAAAGAAAATACATTTACGGAATAATGGTAAATAGTAGGGACTGTCTAAAAAACCTCAAAGAACCATTTACGAATTAGGATTATACTTGATATATATCATGATATTAAAGTATGAGATCACATAGGAAAAGATTCAATCAAATATGAAGTCTTCCAAGTTTGACTACTCCTCAACAGCCAACAATCTCATTCAATTGTAGCTTAATTGGTATTTTTGACATAATTGCGTTTTTTGCAGAAGATTTTGTAGAAGTTTTAGTCGTTTTGGATTTGTGAAAACAGAAAAGAATGCATCTACAATCAGAATACAAATAATCTAGAATTCATCTACAAAATATCTACAAACTGGGTACACTGAATTTTTATATCCCAATTCCCATTCGATTGTAGTTTAATTGGGATTTTCGACATAATTGCATTTTTTGCAGAAGATTTGTAGAAGTTTTAGTCGTATTTGATTTGTGAAAACAGAAAACAAAGCATCTACAATTAGAATACAAATAATCTACAATTTATCTACAAAATGTCTACAAACTGGGTACACTGAATTTTTATATCCCAATTCCCATTCAATTGTAGCATAATTGAGATTTTTGACATAATTGCGTTTTTTCAGAAGATTTGTAGAAGTTTTAGCCATTTTTTATTTGTGAAAATAGAAAATAAAGCAACTACAATCAGAATACAAATAATCTACAATTAATCTACAATTTCTGCAATATGTCTTCTTCTTCTTCTTCGAGTTTCAATTTGAAATTCAGTCAAAACCAAGTCTAATCTTCACCAAAACCCCTCAAAATTGAGATATAAACTCCAAACCATATTCCCGATTATTTTCAACAACACCCAATCCAAACAAATAATAATTTTTGAAAACCCACATTTGAATTCAAAGCTTTCAAGCTTTTTAATGGCTGTCAATGGTGGAATTGCTGCTCTCTTTTCATTTACTTTGTATTACTGAAATTTGCGATTGAGAAATAGAGAGAGATGTCGAGAGAATGTCGACGAACTGAGCTTTTGCAGAACTGATTTCTACAATTTGATTCGAACTTGTTGACGATTTTGTCTTTTTTTTATTTGTGGCTTAAGGAAAAATATCGAAGAACAGAGTTTTTGCAGAAAAGAGTCTATGTAATTTGATTTTAAATTGAAGATATAGGATTTGCGTTTCAAATTTAATCTGAAGGTCGCTAAATCAATTAGAATATTCTGTTCCTGATTTGTAGCGCGCCTAATTAGGAAGATTCAGCTACTGATAATTAGTATTTAATGAATGGTATAATAATTGTAGAAAAACTGTGAACATAGCGGGTAAATTAGAAACTATGCACATATTTGATAATAAAGTTTCATATATGGTATAGGAAGAAAAAAATCACAATTCTAAAAGAAAAATTAGCATCCTATAACAACCCATAATAGAAATTGGCATTTTTTAGCCTTATATTAGGTTTGGCAAAGATAGTCCCAAACAATTAGCATTATATAGCCAAATCCTAAAAAAACCTACTCTCTTTTATATTCTCTCTAAAAAAACTACACGCTTATTTTGGCTTCCCTCCCCCTTTCTCTCCATTTATTTCTTCTTCTATCTCTTCCCTTTTGCTCTCATAGTTTAGCAAAACTCCTTGCAAATGCAAAAAAAATCAATGGGATGAAAAGGTAAGGTTGATCACATCAGAGAAAATCAGAAGCAAAAACTAAGAGAGAAAAAATATATTTCAACTTTGTTTTTCTTCTCTCATTTTTTTTAATGAGTGGGTGTGATTGAAATTGGTTAAAAATACCTAAACGAGGCTATATATAAAATTTGAGCAAGATTAGCAAAAACTATGAGAGAAAAAATATATTTCAACGTTGTTTCTCTTTTCTCTTCCTTTTTTTGGTTAGATTGAATTGTTTTTCTTCTCTATTCCTTTTTTTGGTTGGATTGAATGAGTGGGTGTGATTGAAATTGGTTGAAAATACCTAAACGAGTCTATATACAAATTTTGAGCAAGATTAGAAGTGATTTAGACTGGTTTCAGGCAAACAATTAGACCTAAAAATCCAACTGCGACATGTGTATATCACGTTGTATATCGTGTACATCAATGTACATCACACACAAGTTTTTAAGGACGTATGTGTATATCACTTTGTATATCGGTATACAACATAATTTTTTCATGGACGCCCGTGTATATCACATTGTATATCGTATATATAACACAAATTTTCATGGATATACATAGATACACATAATATATATGAGATACCACTGATTTACATAGAGATATACACGGTTTACAACAGGGGATACACATGTAGAGTCGTCTTGAACTTGAGTTTTCAATCTGAAATGTGCTATACAAAGAAGGAAAATAAAATCTTAATAAATTTTTTGATATAGACATTATTATTATGTTATACACTCTGATATACAAATAATATAATTATTAATTATTGATCAAAAAGGAAAATAAATTTTTGATATAGCATGTTTAAGCAAGTTCTAAAATATAAAATAATAAATATGATTGTGGGAGTAAATAATATTTTAGTATAGAAAGAAAATGAATTTTTGATGTACACAAAGAAGAAAAATAAACTAATGATATCTATTTTGGTATGCATATGTCCGATGTACTATACTGTCACGACCCGGATTTCCCACCATCGGGATCGTGATGGCGCCTACTCGTGGTAGCTAGGCAAGCCAACTTAATTACCTTTCCATCACTAGCAATTATCTTTAACAGTTGATAACATCAATATAGAACATAAAGTCTAATAAGAACAATAGCGGAAGTCTGTCTTGAAAAGATGAATTTAAACCGCGGAATAGTCAAAAAAAAAAACAACTTCTACCCAAGATTTGGTGTCACATTACTCACAAACCACTAAGAATAAACTAAATACAAAGGTCTGAAAGAAATATAACAGTTGTCTGTCTCGAAACAAGGAGGCAACAGTCTAAAAGAAAACAATGAGAAGAGACGCCGGGCCTGCGGACGCCTGCAAGGCTACCTCAGTCTCGTGAATATGAATCGCCTGCTTCCGAACTACTGCTGCTGCTGTTCCTCAAAACCTGGACCTGTGCAAAAATGCACAGAAGTGTAGCATCAGCACAACCGACCCCATGTGCTGGTAAGTGTCTAGCCTAATCCCGGTGAAGTAGTGACGAGGCTAGACTGGACACCATATAAACCTGTGCAGTTATACTAATACAGCAGAAATCGGATACAAAGCAATTACCAACATGGGAGGGGAAACATGCTATGGGGAGTTACAATAATAACAATAATCCAGAGCAACAACTAAAGCAACTTGGGTTCACAGTGAACAAGGAGTCAATACACAAATGTAAACACATAGCCTCAATAATTGTTGCGGCGTGCAACCCGCTCCATAATTACCATTGTTGCGGCGTGCAACCCGCTCCACAGTATCATTGTCGCGGCGTGAAACCCGACCCATATCACTTATCATACATCATTGTTGCGGCGCGCAACCCGATCCTCATATATTATTGTTGCGGCGCGCAACCCGATCCTCAATATCATTGTTGCGGCGCGCAACCCGATCCTCAATATCATTTAACAGTCTGACTTCCCAAACAACAGTCACAATTAAGGGGAATAAAATAAGCAAATATTTGACAACCATCCCGGCGAGGGAAAGAATCCATCAAGTTCAATCAAACATCCCGACAAGGGAATAATCAACAACGCTTTCTCTTTCTTACTTTCCTTATCTTATAATTCACTTTACTATTTTGAGCCAACGCTCCAAAGAATCAAGTCATTTCGTATACTTTCAATATTCGTATCACAATTCGAACCAATGCTCCAGGAATCAAATGATCCTATTACCGTTCACATGTTATTCACAACATATAGAAATCCTCCAATAAACACGGAGTTCACAACCAAATCATGATAATCACATTATAAGGACTCACAGTCATGCTAGACACCAATGTATAGATACTCGTCACCATGCCTATACATCGTACTCGATCACATAGCAATTAGCAACAAGACTCAACTCCTATTCCCTCAAGCTAGGGTTAAACCAAACACTTACCTCAAAGCCTTGAAATCCACTTAATCCTCAACTATCGCTTTACCTCGTGATTCCACCTCCAATACAGTGATATCTAGGCATAATTAATTCAACAATATCAATAAAGACTCAATGGCAACTTCTCATAGCCTAGATATAAATTTTCTAGCATTATTCCAAAAATACCAAAATTACACACCGGGCCCACATGGTCCAAACTCTAGGCTCGGACCAAAACCCGATCACCCATAACCCCACGAGTAAAAATATATAATTTGTTTTAAGATTCGACCCCAAATTGAGGTTGAATCACCCAAAATTCTCAAAACCCTAACTCTACCCAAAACCCATAATTTATACCTTGATTTTATGATTTAGGGCTAGGATTTCAGTAATTAGATGAAGAAATAATGAGGGAGAGATGTTAAGATTACTTACCCAAAGAGTTATGGAGGAAGGAGAGCTTGAATTTCGTCTATGGAGGGTTTAAGAGGAGAGCCCGTGTGAAAAAAATGAAGAAATCCCGTCACTGGTTCTGTTTTTAGGCTTTAAAATAACTGGGCGAATTTGCCCTACGCGATCGCGGATATAGGGATGCGATCGCGAAGGGTTACACGGAATGGTCAACGCGATCGCGTGGGTTGTAATGCGATCGCGTAGGGGAATACTGGGGGTCCAAAACTTGGTCTATGCGATCGCAACCCTACTGGTGCGAACGCATTGAAGGAAGTGTTGAGGCAGTGCGATCGCATGATCAAGTACGCGAACGCGAAAGAGCAAAGAGCCAAAGGAACGCGATCACGGGTTGAAGATTGCGATCGCGTAAGAGGAAATCACTGAGCAAAAATTGCAGAAAAATCTGCTACCATTCTAAGTGCAAAAACACCCCGAACCACCTCCGAAAACACTCCCGAGCCCTCGGGGCTCCTAACCAGTCACACACACTAACTCTATAACATCCTACGAACTTACTCGAGTGATCAAATTGCCAAAATAACATCAAAATCATTGAATCAAGCCTCAAACGCATCATTTCTATTTCAAACTTCATAAACTTCCAACTTTAGATAATTAGGTCCAAAACATGTCAAACGACGTCCGATTTCGACCAAACTTCACAGAAAGCGCTTAAACAATATATAAGACTTGTGCCGGGCGTCGGAACCAAAATACGAGCCCGATACCACAGTCTTTTAACAAATTTTCATTTCCATTTTCCTTAATAATTTCAGAAAAACAATTTCACAGAAAAATTCATTTCTCGGGCTCTAGACCTCGGAATTCGACTCCGGGCACATGCCCGAGTCCCATATTTTTCTACGAACCTTCCGGGACCGTCCAATCTCGAGTCCGGGTCCGTTTACCAAAAATGTTGACCGAAGTCAACCTTAAACATATTAATATCAAAATTCTTCAAATTTTTCACAGAATTCACATATTTCAACATAAAAAGCTTTCCGGCTACGCGCCCGGACTGCGCACGCAAATCGAGGCAAGTAAAATGAGGTTTTCAAGGCCTCGGAAGCATAAAATGAATGAGGAAACAGGTGATGACCCTTTGGGTCGTCACAAAATATCCATATGAATCAAATGAAAAATGTCTTCAGCTCTGTTACTACTCAAAGGAAATGGCTTCCTTGTTTGCCTAGCTAAAGTACATATAGTACAATTATTGAGTTCACAATCAGAAAATTTCTTATTCTTAAGGAAATCTAATTGCTTCATGACTTTAACTGGCACATGCTCAAGTCTCTTGTGCCAAGTAGTAAAGTCAGCTTGCATTCCTTCTACAAGACAGCTGCTGATCCTTTGTGCCATTTTATCTCCGTTAGACCCCATTGGAATTAGGAGATAAAGGCCACCCTTCTCCTTACCGATCCCCTTTACTCTCCCAATGTATAGGTCCTGAAAGACACAAATGTTGGGAAAATATTAACTGAGCATTGCAGCTCTTTAGTTAATTTTGACACAGAAAGCAAGTTGTACTTGAAATCAGGCACACATAATACATCATGTATTACATCATGATCTGTAAGATTGTAACTTCCTTTACAGATGATAGGCACAATCTTGCCATTTGGTAGGTTTACATTACCTCCCTTGGAGTCAGGCAAACCAGTCATTGTTTTCAACATTTCACTGTTTGATGCCATATGGTCAGTAGCACCAGTATCTACAATCCAAAAATCAGATAGATTCTCTAGTGACTGTGAATTAGCATTACCTTCCATATTTGCTGCATGTTCTTCTGACTTATCTTTGTTTATCATCTTCGTGATCTGATTATATTGCTCATTAGTAAAGAAGTTCAGCATCCCTTGGTTCATCCCTACATTATCCTCATTTGCAGCAACACTTTTACCGGAATTGTTATCACTCACAACCATGTTAGCCTGCCTATACTGCTGTGGTCTCTTTCCTTTAAAGCCAGATGGATATCCAACCAACTTGTAGCAGGTTTCCTTTGTATGTGTCCTTTGTTTCGACAATATTCACAGTATAAATTATTGAACCTCCTAAACTTTGGCTGATTATCTTTAGAACTCATGAGAGCTGTTGAATATTTCATTTCATTTGTTACACTAATATGTGAATTAGTCTCAAACACTATTCTTTGATTTTTCTCATTTATTAACATTGCATAGGCACGACTAATAGAAGGTGATGGAGATTGAAGTAGAATCTGACTCCTAATTGCATTATAGGACTCATTTAGACCTATTAAGAACTGAAAAATTTTCTGCTGCTCCAAGTGTTCGATGAAATCCTTAGTACCAGTCGTAACAGGTAGTGAAGGTATCATAGAATTATATTCATCCCAAAGTGATTTCAACCTAGAATGATATACTGAGATACTAGATGTACCTTGAGAAATGGTAGCTATTTCACGTTGAAGGTTGTAGATCCTAGATCCATTGACTTTGTCGAATCGATCTTGCAAATCTAGCCAAACCTCATGAGTATCACTAGCGTATACAATTCCATTCACCAAATATGGTGAAACTGTGTTCATGATCCATGTCAGTGCAGTAGCATTCACTCATTCCCATTCTTCTTCTAGATCGACTGTAAATTGAGCTTTTGTACAGCTCCATCGATGAACCCTATCTTGCGTTTTGCTCGCAATGGAATCACCATTGCCTTGCTCCAAATTGAGTAGTTTTCAGTTCCTTTGAGCTCTATCAATACAATGACATTGCCAGGATTATCAGAAGGTTGCACATACAGAGGATGACGAGGATTATCAATGTCCAAATTCGCCATGGATGATTTTCAGAAAACAGCTTCGAATTTTCTACTGATGTTTTCAGAGGTTGAATTTATCAGTTAATCCTTAGCTTCGATCGATCTACTCGAGCTCTGATAGCATGTTAAATTCCACCATTGATGAGTGGAAAAAGCTCGCATAAGAAATCGAAGAAGAAGAGGCAGTGGAGGGAAAGTCGGTTATAACAGATTTTCTGAAAACATAAGAAAATACATACACCCCTACACACACACACACACACACACACATATACATACATATATATATATATATATATATATATATATATATATATATATATATATATATAGGCTTCTACATCTACAACTAACTTCTAACACTTCTAACAAACTAATACAACTGTACAAATCTATTAATCATGTGTGTATTTCAATAGGTGATTTTTTCCATTTATTCAAATTTTATTGGACATAGTTATCCGATATATGTGCTGGTGGGAGATAGCAAAAACCTCATGAAATTAGTCAATATACAAGCCGCACACCAAGCTTATAAAAATATACTTATATTTTTTCATGACTTATGTTTTATATATTGTGGGTCTCTTATCTATAAAAGTTGCATTTCATAATCCTTTTCATATTGTGTAAATTTACTTTTAAAAAATTAACATTAGGTGTTCAAATTCACGCAAAAAAATAGATGCGTTGATTATCGTACATCGAACTCCATTATTCCTTTACCGTTTAAGGTAACCAAACGCAAGAACTGCTTCAACAGTTTCCTCAATAAGACTAGCCGAAGCGCATAACACTACTTTCCTTTCGGAACTCTAAATCAAGAGCTTTCCCAGTTTGTAATATACTTCATCTAACTGATTTTGTTTTACACTTTTTGTTTATCGAGGGATCAATTGGATGTTTTTTTACATTAAATCAGATGAGACTATTTAATAAAATTTATATGAAAACGTAGATGTATTCATTATAGTAATTAAATTTGTTTATCGGACATCAAGAACCTCCATTGAAATTTGTCAATAGCTGGAATATAATTGCACTTATTACTAGGGGCCGATGTTCAAACCGAACCGGAAACCTGCACCAATCTGAAAAGTCAAACCAAACCGATTAAAATATCCGACTAGGTTAGGTTTGGTATTGAGTAAAAATTTCGAACCAAGCCGATATATAAATATATAATTTTTATATATACTTTTAAGACTTTTTATTGAATTTTCTTTAAAAAAATATAGAAATATTTGAGATCCTATCATGGGGTGTAATCTATATATTAAAAGGAGAGTAGTATGCATTGTGGTTAAGCCAAGTGGCAAGCTAAAATGAAGCCACTTGGCAATTTAGAACAACATTAATAATTAGAAATTATATATAGAAACATAATTAATGAAAGTAGCTTAATGAATCTTATACCTAATGTAAACCATTACCAAAAAAAAAAAAATACATAATCTAAATAGATCTTAGACAAATCTAATTTATATATCTACTTTATACTTATAATTATATTTATATGTATATTTATATATTGATCCACTCATAGATTTTCTTCTATATTAGCTAGAATATAGAGGTAAAAAGTAAATTAAGAAACTATGATAGAAAAAAGTAAACAACACAGAAAGACGTAAATTGAGGTAGCATATGACAATTATGCTTTTGATTAAATTAAAATATAAATTTAAGCAAAAAATTACTTAAGATATTAAAAATTGATTGACTATAAAAATTAAAAAAATTCAAATAGCAATATAAATCTTACACAAAATATATAAATTATTTATAAGATAAAAAAAAAATTAAATAATCAGTAAAAAAATATTTTAAGAACAAGACATATTAGTATTGACAAATCGGGCAAATGAATATTTTATACGTAATATTACTACAATATTTAGTTATAATGTGTTCAATCAATTAAATAAATTATTTTCTATGATTAATATTTTAATTGAGTGTAGTTAGTTTAAGTTTGAAAGCATAAGATATTTTTTTGAAAATTCCAATTAAGAAAATATGATAATAGTTATTTGAATTTGAGATTAGATTTTATTTTTTTAAATGTGATAAGAAAATTCATATTGGAATATGAACAATAAAGTCAAAGTTACTATTGAAATATTTTTAAACTTTTATCTATATTAGATTAGAATGAGTGCGATGGAAATAGATATTAAATTCAAATAGGCTAATGAAAAATCACATGACAATATAATAATATTAGGTATTGAATAAAATAATAGCAAAAATAAAGAATAAATAGAGAAACTTAAGATTTTTTATCATATAGAAAAAAGCGTAAAGCTTCTTTAAATTTGAGATGAGAAAGTTTTTTATATTATGATAAGAAAAGTAAGTCCACATAACTCAAGTCTAATAGATAAAATCAAAAACTAAAACTATTAAATAATAAAATAAATTAGAGATAATGTGAGAATGTTTATATACATAGTTAAGAAACTAAAATAAAGTAAATATACAATAATTAAAATATATTATTAAAAAAATAAATAATTTAAAAATTTCGAGCAATATTCTAAACAAAATAACTATTTATTTTATGATTAGATAAATTATATTTTTATCTATATTATATTAAAAAATAGTAGTGAATAATGATATTAAATAAAGTTACACGTTAATGAAAAGTCACATAAAACGTAATAAGACTATTTACTAGATAAAAATAGCAAAATTAAAGAAAATTATTAAAAAGTTACTATTAGAAATGAAAGGGAAGGACTATTTGAATTTGATATTTGAAAGTTCTTAAAGTTATGATAAGAATGCTCAAAATATGGATAATACCACGAATTGAAGTCTTATTTATGAAAAATAAAAAGCTAATAAGAAATAAAGTTTTAAAAATACTGAATAAAATTCAAATATAGATAATTTTACTAATNCATGAGAAATCTTAAATGATGACATTGCCTTTCATGGCTTGAGATGAACTGATTAAATGAAGAAAAGTAAAATCTTGAAAATCCTTTGTTAATTGTTAAAAGGTTTTTACCTGTTTTACAGCTTTGTGAATTAGAATATGTTATATGAATCCATGATTTCCCCACACATTTAATATATTATTATTGGACCGCTAGTGAGTGTCCAGGTTGACCATCTCGTCTCTACCTCTTCGAGGTTAGGCGGGATACTCACTGAGTACACGTTGATTACGTACTCATACTACACTTTTGTGCATTTTTGTTGCACGGGTATATGTTACTTTAGATAGCAGCACGGATGATTTGGGGACTTGGTGAGCCGCATTGTTCGAGACGACCCGCAGCTAGAGTAACCCCCTTCCAGTACTCTATTTATTGATTCTCTGTCCACTGTATTTCGGACAGACATTTGTATTTTATTTTCCTTATCAGCAGTTGCTCATGCACTTGTGACACCGGGTTCTGGGATGGTTTTCTTTGAAGATGTGTATTAATAGTTAATTTCTTCATTTGAATTGAAACAGAGATTGTTTTATATATGAAAAATGAAAGTAAAACTCCTAGGTTTTCAAAGTTATAGAAAGAGAATTTAATTGGTGAGTTAGTTGGCTTGCCTGACAACGGTGTCCGGCGCCATCACGACCCGTAGTGGATCTGGGTTGTGACATTTTCATTGTCATTTTATTTCTTTAAGTAAATTTTCTTTCGTTTTTTAATTTAAGATACAAATTTAATTTTTAATTTTTTTAGTTAAATTACCTATATTTGAATTTTATTCAGTATTTTTAAAATTTTATTTCTTATTAGCTTTTTATTTTTCATAAATAAGACTTCAATTCGTGGTATTATCCATATTTTGAGCATTCTTATCATAATTTTAAGAACTTTCAAATATCAAATTCAAATAGTCCTTCCCTTTCATTTCTAATAGTAACTTTTTAATAATTTTCTTTAATTTTGCTATTTTTATCTAGTAAATAGTCTTATTACGTTTTATGTGACTTTTCATTAACGTGTAACTTTATTTAATATCATTATCCACTACTATTTTTTAATATAATATAGATAAAGATATAATTTATCTAATCATAAAATAAATAGTTATTTTGTTAGAATATTGCTCGAAAATTTTAAATTATTTAATTTTATATTAATAATAATTTTAATTATTGTATATTTACTTTATTTTAGTTTCTTAACTATGTATATAAACATTCTCACATTATCTCTAATTTATTTTATTATTTAATAGTTTTAGTTTTTGATTTTATCTATTAGACTTGAGTTATGTGGACCTACTTTTCTTATCATAATATAAAAAACTTTCTCATCTCAAATTTAAAGAAGCTTTACGCTTTTTTCTATATGATAAAAAATCTTAAGTTTCTCTATTTATTCTTTATTTTTGCTATTATTTTATTCAATACCTAATATTGTTATATTGTCATGTGATTTTTCATTAGCCTATTTGAATTTAATATCTATTTTCACCGCACTCATTCTAATCTAATATAGATAAAAGTTTAAAAATATTTCAATAGTAACTTTGACTTTATTGTTCATATTCCAATATGAATTTTCTTATCACATTTAAAAAAATAAAATCTCATCTCAAATTCAAATAACTATTATCATATTTTCTTAATTGGAATTTTCAAAAAAATATCTTATGCTTTCAAACTTAAACTAACTACACTCAATTAAAATATTAATCATAGTAAATAATTTATTTAATTGATTGAACACATTATAACTAAATATTGTAGTAATATTACGTATAAAATATTCATTTGCCCTATTTGTCAATACTAATATGACTTTATTATTCTTGTTCTTAAAATATTTTTTACTGATTATTTAATTTTTTCTTATCTTATAAATAATTTATATATTTTGTGTAAGATTTATATTGCTATTTGAATTTTTTTAATTTTTATAGTCAATCAATTTTTAATATCTTAAGTAAATTTTTGTTTTATTTTATATTTTAATTTAATCAAAAGCATAATTGCCATATGCTACCTCAATTTACGTGTTTGTGTTGTTTACTTTTTTCTATCATAGTTTCTTAATTTACTTTTTACCTCTATATTCTAGCTAATATAGAAGAAAATCTATGAGTGGATCAATATATAAATATACATATAAATATAAATATAATTATAAGTATAAAGTAGATATATAAATTAGATTTGTCTAAGATCTATTTAGATTATG
The DNA here is from genome assembly GCF_001879085.1 of Nicotiana attenuata. Lineage (NCBI taxonomy): Eukaryota > Viridiplantae > Streptophyta > Magnoliopsida > Solanales > Solanaceae > Nicotiana > Nicotiana attenuata. The sequence continues at coordinate 171,772 of NW_017671436.1, read as the reverse complement.
TATTTTTTTTTTTTGGTAATGGTTTACATTAGGTATAAGATTCATTAAACTACTTCCATTAATTATGTTTCTATATATAATTTCTAATTATTAATGTTGTTCTAAATTGCCAAGTGACTTCATTTTAGCTTGCCACTTGGCTTAACCACAATGCATACTACTCTCCTTTTAATATATAGACAAGACAGATCACAACATGACATTTTCATTAATAGTGATAGCAAAACGAAATACAAAAACTTAAATCAAGGGGTTAGGTTGCTATAGATATAGAAAAATAGGTTGTCGACTGCAATATTTGAACAATAATTTCATATCCTGCTTCTTAATTAATTCTAATGATTGTATAATTTTTATCTGAGAGGTTTAGTTTAAGATTATCTGCACTTGATTCAAACAACATACATCACAATTTGATATGAATTGCATCCGCGCATCGCGCGAGTATTAATACTAGTATTTAATAGAACTATGAAGTGCATTCATTTCTATTTACTATAAATAACGGATTGTATCACTTTCTATCAAGTGTTACTGAAATGCGTCAATCATCTCTTTGTTCTTCCATATTCATATGTCAAGATTTCTTATATCTTTTTTGAATTTGAAATGGTATTTCGATTTAAAATTTAATAGAATATTTTATAATTTAGGTATCATCTTGGTTTTTATGTTTAATTATTAAATTCGGTTAACCTTGAAAGTGTATATTAATGAAAAATTTTTGTTAGACACCTAAGAAAATAACTATCATGTGTTCCCAAAAAATTCTCCCATAAGAATATTTTAATAGTTCATATGTTTTGTAATTTTTTAATTTTTACTAAACATATATTCACTTATCAAAACTTTATCTATAACTTAAACAAAGTAAGATTGAAAAATATTCATGTAGCAAAAAAATCCGAAAAAATCCGACAAAACCGAACCAATCCAAACCGATATAGTTGGTTTGGTTTAGTTTGGTTTTGATAAAAGGGAGTTTGACACAGTTACCCACAAAAATAAAACTATTTACCCTTGCCTACCTATTTGTTTTTCTACCCATAAACTAATTACATTTCCTACCCATATTAGTTTTTGTGGGGAATTTTTTTCTTTATTCTCCAATTCTTTTTTATTTCTATGATTCTTTTCTTTTTTTCTTTTTTTTCTTTCTTTTCTCCTTTTCTTTTTTTGTCTTTTTCTTCCTATTTTTTTCTTTTTTCTCTTTTATTCATTTATTTTTGCCTAAATCGTATTATTGTTATTTTTACCACAACTTATTTCACACTCAAATTTGACTCCTTCTTTACTTTTTTTGTTTTTATTTTTTTTCTTTATTTCTTGTTCCTTTTCTAATTTCACGTGATTGCCATGCAAACCTTGATCTCCTTCCCTATAAATATCAGTACATACTCTACCATTAGCAGTAACACCAACCAGTGATGGAGCAAGAAAACATAATCTACGGCCACTAAATCTCCATATATACTAGTTAGAATAGAAATAATAATAAAATATTGAAAAATACAATAAAAATGTAAGTAGCAAAAAAGACTTCTAGTACCATATGATACCAATATGGTATACATGTATACCAACAGAGTATATGATTGCTCTAGAATATTGCTACAACTATCTGTGGCTATACTACTGTACCAAAACATTAAAGAATACAATAATAGTATGAGAAAATTACATGCTCGCATTGCAAGCTAAATATTCGCAAAGCAACTTGCTCATTCCATATACCAACATGGTATATAGTTGTATGGGTCGTTCCAATAATTGCCTATAATTATAAAAACTATTACATAATCTATATCCATCAGCACAAGAAAATTCCAGCACTGCAAATCACGTTCATATAAATAATTTCAGAATAGAATTCACTTAAAATGCAGCCAAGACAACCAAAAAAAATGTTCAAACTACCATATGATACCAATATGGTATATAACTATACCAACATGGTATACAGTTTTACTGGTTAATTTCCAGCAACTATATGGCTATACTACTATTACATAACACACATGCATAAAGAGAAAAATAAAAAAATAGCGTACCACATATTAATATAATAAAGTATTTCAAGATATTGTACTATATTACTATTATTAAAAAAAAATAAAATATTGTACTAATAAATGCAGCTAATACAACCAAAAAATGATTCAACTAGCATATGATACCAATATAGTATATAGCTATACTAATAGGGTATATAGTTGGAATGAATTGTATACCAAGATGGTATATTTGTATACTATTTGAGTATACAATACAAATTCGTCTTCTTCACTTGTTCAACTATATTTCAACCCAAACTTCTAAAATCTACTACAAAATCTCCACCAAATTGACTAAAACTTTATCTACAACCTCCAATCAACTTTCCAAACAAACCCATATAGGATCGGATCAAAACAATTAAAAACTCAAACAAACCAAGTTATGAGTTTCAAGCTTCAAGCTCCTTCAATGGTGGAAATAAATTTTTGTACAATAAAATATTTGAAAATTAGCATTAATATCATAATCAAAGAACAATACCCAATAAACTCCAACAGCAAACATTTCAACACACATGAAAATTCAAACTTTAGTTATATAGTACATATTATTTTTTGTTTTACTTTTAGAAGATAAAATAAATTATGGAGTACAAATAAAAAACAACACTACCCACTGTTGAAAAAAACTAATTATTCTTTGGCTTCCTTTTAGGATTAACACTTTTGCTGCTTAAATTAAATATGTCCATCGTAAGGGAGAATTGAATGGGCGGGTAATTAGTTGTAATAGAATAGGCATTTGTTGTAATTACTTTTAAAATAGGTAATTACGGGTAAATATTTTTGATTAGATAGGTATATAAGGTAGTTTTCCCTTGATAAAAATCAAACCAACCCGATCCATATACACCCCTACTTATTTACCCCTACAATCTTACAGCAAGAATTCGCTAAACACTCGAATTCCTCATGCACATAAATACCTTTCTGTTTTTTTTTTTTTTTGGCTAAAACAATAATAACATAATAAAGAAAAGAAGACGAACTTATCAGATAGGGTATATGGCATCTACAAGTGACTTAACAACTGCAACTGAAAATTGACCCACGAGCAGCGTAGACCGTAGTTGAGGATTTATGCGCAGAATGTGTGCAAATCAAGTAAATAAGTGGAGGAATAAGATACTTTTAAGTTAATAATAAGTTGACGAAGTAGTAAATAAACTTGGAAGGTGGAATCTGTTATAAATAGAATTGTATTTATGGTGAATGTCTATATTTAGAGAGATTCTAGGGTTCATTGATTGGTGGCTAAGTCACCCTCTCCCTATAAATAGAGGGTTCTATTCTATTGTAATTCATCCGAAATCAATAAGAATTCTCTCCCTCTACTTTTCTCTGCAATACTCTTCTTCTTCTTTTATTGTTTTATAAAACGTTATCAGCACGAGACTCTAACCAATTGAGTAGAAGCTTTGAGATTGATCATAATGATTGTCAATTGTTCTATGAATTTCCTTCGTGCTTAAATTCTAGATTTAAGGTAAGTATTTTACTTTATTTTTCTCTTTTAAATTCTTGAAATTCTATAATTTGATTTTATATACAAGCAAAGACAACAAAGTTTGATTATAACTCTAATGGAGTTTGTAAGAAATTATAACCACCTGAAGTGGTAAAATTTCTATGCCTTGCCATGATCAAATTCATGTATGATTGTGGGCAAAGAAGTGAAAACTCGTCCCATTGAATTTGCTCCATTCTCATTCCCTTAAGAGAATGTGATAGCAATATGTGATAAGTCTGAAAGAAGACAAAAAATTATTACCGTGAAGGTATCAATAGATGTGGACGTGGTAATAGACGAAATTATAATCGTCATTATCGTGGTAATGAGGATAATAAGGATTCTCAAAATAAGCCTTCACTCTATGAAGTTAATGTTTGTCATCGACTTGACATAAGATTTCGTAAAGCACATATAGATGACTATGGTCAATTCATGATGTGAATGTGACAACATCTGATTTATGAATACATATTCATTATTGGAAGAATATGAACGTGCTCGTGGTAGTGAATATACCACGCTCACCTCTAGAAGGAAGTTTGAGATGATATAAGAAAATAATGTCATTATTATGGCATGAATGATCATTGGCCACGTACCTATTATATGCCAAAATATTTTCGCAATGTGATTATTAAAGGACAACAATAATGCAAGAAACATATCTTGCATATAATTTTGACCATGACCATAATGGTATAACTTTCTCCTTGAAAGAGATATTCACCATATGGATGTTGATGAATATGTGGTAGTACCAAATTAACTGAAAGCTCTGGAAGAGCCAATTATTACTATTTTGGAGAAACACAATTGATTACCAATAAGGTATTGTATTGTAGTAAGTCTCAAAGAAACTTATTCAGTTTCCAAAGTATACGCGAAAGCGGTTGATTATATTGAGACTATAAATAAAGGAAAGATTTAATATCTTCTATTACTACAACTTGTAGCGGGGTAATATGTATGTGAAAAGCTACCCGCTTTATTCTCCAATTTGTACTACATAAATAAAAGAATACCACAATGAAGTGGATATTTATTGATATAAAAACCCATATCATAATAAACTTGGAGTTTATTGATAATTGCACACGTCATGGAGTAAATTTGAAGTTTATCAATATTGATAATGTATCCAGTTGGCATAATTGGTTTAGCCATGTTAATTCAAGTATGATGTGCAAAAATAAAAGAGAATTCACATGGGTAAATATTAAAGAACTAGAAAGTTCTTTACGAATTCTCTTATATTGCTCGTTCTCATTAATTAATAGACCAATTAAAATTGGGATCTAATCCCATGAATGCTGGAAATATCAAAGGTGAATATGGGCCCATTCACCTGCCATGTATACCACATAAGATGCATCTATGAGATGGTTACATGTGCAATTATTATTGACCCGCAACATGGTGTTTGCGAGGTAAATTGCTCAATAATTTGATTTAGAGCATCATTTCCAGATTTTTTATTGAAGATAGTTCATCTTGATAAGTTGGTTTACATCACAGTTGGTTTAGCAAAATAATTTATTAAGTGCCTCCACTTAATAGCTAAACTATTTCTTATGAGAGCAAAGTTATATATATCAGTTTGGTATAGGTTATATACGAAAGTATATTACATTCTCCCCTCACAAGTGGTTTCAGGGTCAGGAACCAAATAATTCCATCTCATTATTATTGATGTGCGGTGTATATTTTGATTAACACCATAACGCACAAAGATGGGTTCTCAAAGTTGAAGAAACAAGTTAGTTTTTCTAACATGAGGGGGAGACAAGATGCAACAGTTGAGAAAAAGTTACGTAGAATGAATTATCATTTGTACATCTAGATCCTCAAATAAAATAATATGAATTTGAAGTTCATAAAAGGATAATTCATGTGCAATTTATTGCATAGCATGCCAGACGCATTTGCTGACCTAAAGAAAGTAACTATATCTCACTGCAAATGCTCCTATTGGAATAAGTCCTAGAAGGACAAAGTCTATGGTACGCTTAAAGCGTATAGACATATCGGTTTCAAATAAATTTCTTGATAAAGAAGATGAGCAAATGATCAAAATGATCATAATAAAGGAGGAAAGTGATCTAGAAGATCACATGACATAACACTTCATAAAATCTCAAGAGAGATTCAGGTACCTGAAAATATGAATGAAGAGATCTCTATGTTATGTCTTTATGAAAAAATATTGAAACTGATATAAAATGTTTGTCGACGACATCTATGATAGCGCTAAATATATATATGAGGATCTTAAGTCTGAAGAAACAATTCAAATAGAATTGATTTCATATGAAAGCCATGTAGTTTTGAACATGTAGTTCAAACACTTGAAAGTATAAGTCAATGATATGTGCAATCAGTTTTAGATATCTTATATGTCTAGCATGACATGAAAACTTGATATGCATTTAAAGTCTATTATATGGCTTATATAACTTAACAATCCCTAAAGGATTTAAATTGCTTAAAGCATATAGAATTCATGGTCGTGAAGTACTACATCCTCAATGCAATTTGTGCACAAATGTATCTTGCTATAACTATATGCATGATAATATGATAGCAAGAGTTTTCACCTCTATGTGAAGATATTGAACTAACGATTCCAACAAGATCATATGAAGACAATTTATCTCTATCAAGAATGATGATTTCAAGGTGCAATATATTCATTCAAGTTAAAATGGCTGATTTGTTCATCAAATCTCTACCAAAAATCTTTTGAAGATGGTGCACAAGATTGGAATGCAAATGCTTAAGGATGTGAATTGGCGCTCTCATCAGGGGGAGTTAATACACGTTGTACTCTTTTTCCCTTACAAAGTTTTTTCCCACTGGGTTTTCCTTGCAAGGTTTTTAACGAGGCAATCAAAAGGCGTATTGTTAGATATGTGTACTCTTTTTCCTTCTCTAGAATTTTTTTTTCCACTGGGTTTTATTTTAGTTAAGGTTTTAACGAGGCACATTATCTGTTGAATAGACATTCAAGGGGGAGTGTTATAAATAGAATTGTATTTATGGTGAATGTCTATATTTAGAGAGATTCTAGGGTTCATTGCTTGGTGGCTTAGTCACCCTCTCCCTATAAATAGAGGGTTCTATTCTATTGTAATTCATCCCAAATCAATAAGAATTCTCTCCCTCTACTTTTCTCTGCAATACTCTTCTTCTTCTTTTATTGTTTTATAACAGAATCAAGATTTTCCTTTGAGGGAAAAATACAAGAAAAGAAAATTAAGAAAAAAAATTGTGGACCCAAAGGATGTCAATGTCAATATGGGAAAAATATGTAGACCCAAAGTTTGTAAAAATTCCAATTTTACAACCAACATAATTTCCTGGAATTTCAGTTGAGGAATTTGAAGTTTCAGAATAATGACTACTACATTTCAAAGACAGAGTCAAATAGTGACAAATTAACGCTATTTCTGCATGTGAATACGATTAGTTCAAACGAGAACGTTATTAGCATCTTCTTAGCAGCCTACTGCACAAAGTATCGCGCGTTCAAGTAGGGTTTATTTGGCCAAAAATATAAATCTTGGTTCAAATAATAAAATCTAAATAAACAAAGATTAATCCTAGTTAAGAATAATATCCTCAGATCTTTATATTAAAAAGGGTAGTTGATAAGTGCGTTTACCTTGAAAATGATAACGAAAATTATATTTGATTTTGTGGTTCTAAAAATACGTGATATTTTAATATTAGTTGTTAGGCAGTAGATGCTAAGTGTTAATAAAGAGAATAAGGGAAGCAAACCAAAGTTGTCACGAAATCGAGCCTCGAGCTGGCCGGAGCAGGGGCTTCGAGGCTTGCTTAGGGCAGTTGGTAGTGAGCTTATTGATGAAGAAACGATGATAATGAGGCCTCAAAGACGACCTTTTGCGGTTAATAATGAGAAATAAATGAAGAACAATGAATGAACAATAAATGAACAATGAAAGAATAAGCAATAAATGTGTAGAACAATTGTTTAAGCAAAGAGCAGAGAATGTTGTATTGTATTCAATATGTTGTGTAATAATCCGACCCCCTTACAAGATGACAAGGGTCCCCTTTATATAGGAGGGGGGGGGGAATCCTAACATAGTACATGTCTAATAATGATGGGAAAAGGCTATTGGTACAGTTGTATAATGGCTTAGTACGGATTGGTACTATTCTTGCAGACCTGGTCAGCTCTAACCACGTGTTCTTGGGAGCTTTCCCGCCTTTCCATGACGATCACCGACTTGAGCTGCTCCAAGATTGACCTTCGATATGCCCCCTCGAGGGCAGCACCTCGGGGTCTGCCTTTAAATCCCACTTCGAGCTCCTCGAAATCGGGCGTGGAGTGCCATAGTAGCCCCAAAGTCGAACTCTCCGATTTTGGCCGTATACAAAGTGTTTATGCAGGTAGCAGTGACACAATGTGATAAATCCTTTTACAAAACCAAGAACAATGACGTAACAAATAGTATTCAATGAACACTAACAAATAACATTTAAGTAGATAAAAGCAATGACTCAATCAATAAAGAGTGGAATAAATGAACCTTCCACCTGACAATGATTGAGTGACAAATCCTGGAATAACTAAGGATTCCTCGGATCTGATGGTAAGAGGTCAATAAGAATCTCAGTGAAAAGTAGATCTTTGTATTGAGTGAATACCGATCTTTGTCAAAGGCTATTCTTACAAAAAATGAATCTCACGTCCCTCTATTTTGTCTCATTTTTTCTATTTATATAGGATATCTTCCCAAGAATCCCTAATAGTACAAATATAAGGAATATTCTCTAGAATATCCTCCAGAATATTCTCTTTCAGATCCTATCTTGAAAACTAGCCGTTCCATCTCCATCGCTGGTACTCGACCTCGACCTTGATCCTTGTTGGTGCCTGGACTGTGGCTCTCCTCGACTCCTCGACCTTGATCCTTGTTGATGCCTTGACTGCGGCTCTTCTCGACTCCTCGACCACAGGCTTGTGCTGTTTCTCGGACCATCTTAAATGATAACTTGAGGATCCTTCTCATAATGTTATCTCGGCCTGAATATTCTAAAGGCAGATTTTGACTTATACAGTTAGACCCTCCGCTTATTGAGGCTGGCCTCAGGCGGACTTGATGAGTGGATTATGTTCATTGCGGTCAAAATAATTTGGCGAGCCGAACGGGTAGTGATGATTGAGGTGAAGTGGCCAACGTGACCCTTCGCGAACCGCAAATTTCGAACACTCCATTTCACGGTGGGTTTGTTAGTGTTGTGCTGTCCATGACTCAGGATGATGTCATGATGTCATGAGTCATCATGACGCGTATTCTCGATGCATTGCTTCGTTTTGCATGTGACTCTTGATTGGACCTGCCACTTCGATTCCGGTGCCAAGTAATGATGAGCCGATTTCTCGATTCCGATGCTTGAATCCATACAAATAGAGGTGTGAGGGTGTAACTTCAAAGTTTACAGATTTTCCGTATCGAAACCTTATATCCCCTTCTTTCTCTCCCATTGTTGTGCAACATTCCTTTCTGTTCCAGCGATTCTCGCCATTTTTTATCCTCCTTTGTTCGACACTTCTTTCTCTTTTGTGGAAATATGTCTAACGTACCTTTCGAATCTAGCGAGGGAAGTGATGCAGTCACTCTATCGATGGTTTTTCCGCCTCATGCGGAGAACATCCCCATTGCTGAGGACGTAAGCTTCCCAGCGGTGGAGGAGATAGTTCCTCATAACCCTGATTCTAGGTCTGATTTCTCGAAATTGCCTGAAGCAGACCCTGGAATCTTCAAATCGGAAATGAAGGAGGCCGATTTGGTAGAGCTTAAGGCTAAATACGGCCTTCCTAACTACATCGAGTTGATCCCTACCGGGTCGAACGAGGTGCATGTTTACCGCCTTGGGTATTGCGCCTTCTACGCCTACCCCTTTTACGTCGGCTACACGTTTCCTCTCCTTCCGTTGGCGGAGGAGTTCTGTCGCTATTATGGCGTTTGCCCGGCTCTGCTCGCTCCGTACGTTTACAAACTTATAAGGATGCTCACCAAATTTGCGGAGCTAGTCGGGGTCGAGATCACGCTTCAAAATTGACGCACATGTTTGCCCCTAGCTTTTATAGGGGGACGATGTTGAATCTTTGTCACCGAGGAGGTAAGTGCTTGGTGGTAAAAATGTTTGATAAGGCTAACTTCCAATTTTGGCTCAACTTCATCTTTGTGAGAATTGAGGACGTGGTGGCCAACGCCGATGGTTTTCCTGAGGTTTGGAATTGTACTCGTAAGTACATGACTTTCGCGTTTGTGATTATCTAATTTCCTGACGTGTTTGTCCGTGATTCTAATCTTCTGCACGTGTTATGCAGCTACACTTCACCTCCCCCTCTGGTCAATGATATTTTCGACTGGGTGGGTCGGTTTCTTCCTCACGTTGTGGGGGTACGCGAGTGGTCGGGCTTCTTCAAAAGGTTCGGCCCCCATCTCCCCTCGACTAGTAAGTTTATTTTTATCATTTTCTCCTCGGTAATTTCCTTTTTAGGCTCACTTTAGCTAACTTTCATTTTCTTTTGTATTTTCCTTAATTTCAGCCGGGGTCTTCAAAGAAGTCGAAAGCTCCCACCCCCGCGTTCCGAAAGAGGAAAAACGCAAAGGACTCGGCTTCAGCCCCCTCCTCGGCTGTGTCCTCTTCGGCTCGTGCCTCGGTTCCTCCTTCGATCGTTGCTACCACTACTCCTGCCTCAGCCCTTCCGGTTAGTGCGTCTCGTCCTGCTCCTTCTTCGGCCTCTTCATTGTATCGTCTTATAGATGAAGACAAGGAGGAGCCGGCACCTTGCGAGGTAAGTTTGATGGCTCGCAAGAGGAGGTCTGTGGACACTGGTAATGGGGTCGCCCGGGCCGTCGACATAACGGAAAGTGATTTTACGCTGCATGGAATATCGACCATTGTCATCGGGGACGAGGCCGAGCCGGTGTCAGAGATTCTGAAGTTGGTGGAGGCTGACATTGGTGCATCTCTCCCTTCTGTGATGATGGAGATTGAAGGGCCAGCCACTGGTGTTTTCGATAGTTTATGGCAAGAGGAGTCGTCGACTTCGCGGCCAGCTGGTGATACTTCTTTGCCGGTTAATGAGAAAGGTAAAGGTGTTAGTGAGGAAGGCTATGAGACCGGTTTGGATGTTGATGCCTGTGACCTACAGATGATGGAGGAAGGGTTTATCCAACTCGAGATAAGGTTGGATGGGTCTACGAGGACCATTTCGATTCCTATGGATCGTGATTTGCTTAAGAATACTGAGAACGTGGTCCCCAGCCTCGACCCCTTTTGTTCCGAGATAGAGGGCAAAGCCCTTAAGGAATTGGATGACGCTACTCTATCGAGGAACATTGCTGGTCTCGCCCTTAGAGTGAATGTTTGGTGTTCTGTTCTTCTTTTTTTTTGTCTTTGTTTTTGTTTCTGACTTATTTCTTTTCTTTTTCTGGTCGCAGTCGGTGATTTTGGATATCGAGAGCACTCGGAGGGAGGAGAGGCATAGGGAAATTTTTGTGAGATTGAAAAACAAGTACTTTGAGTACTGACACAAGTACCGGGAATCTCGCTGGCGACTTGATGAGGAAGGCAGCATGCAGGCCCTCCGAGATGAGTTGAAGGAGAAAGATGATGAGCTAATGAAGTCTATTGAGAAATACAACGTCCTTATTTGGACGTTGAGGAGTAAGGAGGAGGAGCTTGAAGTTAGCAAGGGCGTGGAGGCCCAGTGTAGTAACCTTCAAGCGCAAGTGGTTGAATTGCGTGGGCATTTGGAAGAATGTCGGCTTCAGCTGGAAGGCCTTTGTGGTGAAGTTGCTGAGAAGAAGAGCGAGCTTGAGAAGGATGCATCTTTCCGCTTGGACGCTCAGAGGAGATTGGAGATGCTTGAGCTAGCGAACAACACCCTTCAGTCCGAGCGGGAGAATGACCAGTCCACGGGGAAAGCTAAGGAGGACCGACTGGAGGGGAGGTCGGAGAACTGGAGAAGGATAACACCCTCCATCATGGTCAGGTGGTCGCATTGGAAGCTGAGAAGGCTTAGCTGCTTGCACAACCCTCTTCTCTGATATTTCGGAATTTCCCAATGTTTCTCGGGCATTGTATAAGAAATCTCAATTGGATGTATATCGAGATTTAGCTGGATCTATTTCCGAGGTCGCCTTCGATGGTGTTCGTGTTAAAGCCCGTGAAGCTCGAATATCTTGCGGGTATGATCCTGCTACTCCTAAGGGCGATGTGGAGGATGATGAAGGCGTATATCATCTTAAAGAGGATGCTTGGTACGATACCGCTTATCCCGAGGGTGTGGACGACATAAGTAGGGGCGACCAAGGTGGTGAAGGCATCCATTTCCAAGGCGGTGAAGGTCATGATGGTGTTTATCAATAGTTTTTCTTCTTCTTCTTCTTTTTTTTTTTATAAACGTCTGTGCATTTTTGGCGGCGTCTTCACGAGCCTTTGTAAAAAATGTTTTTAAGTATGAAATGCCAAATTTGTCTTTTGCCTTTGCTTCTTTTCCCGTGGTTTATTTTCTGTACTTGTATGTTTTTTTGCTTCTGTTGCTTGGCTGCCTTGGCTCTTTCTTTGTACGTTGAAACATGGTAGAAGTCGTCGACTTGTTTGGTCGTGCTCTCTCATTAAATTTAGGCCGAGGATTGATAGGTATTTGTTCGAGCGAGGTCGAACATAACTTTTATTTAGATTGCGATCGAGAGCTGGTATATGCTGGTTCGAACTAGGTCAATATGGCATGAATTTAGTTATGGACGATGGGTAGTAGGTGTTAGTTCGAGCGAGATCGAACGTAACCCGATTTTAATTATCACCAAGGGCCAGTAGGTGTTAGTTCGAACAAGGTCGAACATAACCTGGATTTAATTATGGCTGAGGGCCAGTAGTTGTTGGTTCGAAGAAGGTCGAACATAACCTGAATTTAATTATGGCCAAGGGCCAGTAGGTGTTAGTTCGAACAAGGTCGAACATGACCTAAATTTAAGAAAGATGTGCTGATAAGTGTAAAGTTTATTGCCTTGACATTGTTGCTTTGGTTACATATTTGGAGAAATTTACAGGTTTTTTTGGTGTTGGCTGGCGTACCAGTCCCAATCTCAGTCTATCTAGTCCCTTTATTGGTTGACCTGGAGAGTATTTGAGAGGCCGAGCAATGAATTAACAATCATGACCCTGCCTTTACGTACTTTGACTTAAAGTGTTCCCTTCGTCACCTCGTTAAAAACCTCCTTGAGAAAACCCAACTTGGACAAAACTCAAGTAAGGGAAAAAAGAGTACGACTTGGGGGACACTTTATCTCTTAAAAGTTGAAGAATATAAGGTGACTAATATTCAGTTGTTTAGTAGTAGCTTTCCTTTCATTGTTTCTAGTTGGAATGACCCTTTATCTGCTTTTGCTGTGATTTTGTATGGACCGTCCCAATTTGTTCCCAGCTTGCCTTCTTTGGGTCTCTGCTCGCTTGTGTTTTAGCTTTCAGTACGTAGTCCCCGACTTTGAGCGGCCTGACCTTTGCTTTCTTCTTATAATAGCGTTCTGCTTGTTGTTTTAGGTGATCATTCTTATATAGGCCATATCTCTTTATTCGTCGACTTCGTCGAGTTCCTGCCTTCTGCTTTCGTCGTTGTTTACGTCGCTCTCATGGGAGTACCTTAGGATGGGTTCTCTGATCTCGACTAGTATTACTGCCTCGAACCCATAGACTAAAGAGTAGGCCGTCTCTCCCGTGCTCGTCTTTGGAGTTGTTCGGTAAGCCCATAGTATTTCTGGTAGTATTTCCGGCCACAGTCCCTTGGCGTCTTCAAGATTTTTCTTCATGATGTTCAGTATCGACTTCTTGGAGGAATCTACTTGCCCGTTGCCTGCGGGTGGTACAGTGTTGAGAGTATCCATTTAATATGACGGTTTTCTTTCCCGTGAACTGGGTCCATTGTCGTAGTTGATCTCTTTGGGGAGGACGAATCGACATATGATATTTCTCCATATAAAGGGGATTACTTCCTGTTCCCGTATTGGGACGAATTCTCCTGATTCCACCCATTTAGAGAAATAGCCAGTTAAAACCAAAAGGAATCGTACGTTACCTCGCCCTGCCGGGAGGGGACTGATAACTGGGGATTTTAATGCATTTTACACTCCTTCTTACTTGAGTTTTGATTAGAAATGTGTACAAAATAGTCCCAAAGGCTTATGTGTTGTACTTGATTGCAGGGTTTGATCAACAAGGTGACTATTCGTCAAAAACCAGCTCAAAAAAGGAGTGAAACATGCACAAGTACCAAGAACAAGTTCAAGCTCAGAAAACAGGACCAATGCGGCCGCACTCGATTCTGTGCGGCCCGCAAATGAGAGGTTCAGAGAGTACTCATCTCAGGCAAAAAAGCAATGCGGCCGCACTCCATTCTGTGCGGTCCGCAATGAAGAGATTCAGAGAGTGCTAAATTCCAGGCAGCCGAGTGATGCGGCCGCACTGCATTCTGTGCGGTCCGCATTGACTTCATTGCGGCCGCACTCGATTCTGTGTGGTCCGCAGAGCTCAACTTCAGAGAGTGTCAAATTGGAGGATTATGGCCAATGCGGTCCGCGTTCCATTTTGTACGGACCGCAATAGGATCCACCGCGGCCGCGATGCATTTTGTGCGGTCCGCGGTGGCCATGATCAGAGAGCAAGAATTCCAGCTGAAAGCCTTAGTGCGGCCGCACTCGATTTTGTGCGGTCCGCACTAGCCCCGCAGGGGTATTTTTGTTCGGAATTTTCGGCCTAGTATAAATAGTTTCTTTTCCCATTTTTAGGTTATCAGTTAGAATATACAGCTGAGCTGCGCTCGTGAATAGTGCTTCCTTGCCATTTGGAGTAATTTTACAATAGTTTTACCATTGAATCTTCAAGTTTTAATTAGTAAATTAATTTTATGGGTTTATTCTTCATCTATTTCTTTGTTTTTCTCTATTAACATGAGTAGCTAGACCCATCAGCTAGGGTTGTGGCTCAACCCTAGTGTGGGTAATTGATGGGTCTTGTGTTTTAAGGTTTGAATGTCTATGGTGTTTGATATTTGGACTAATTTATGGTTTTATGGTTGAATTAGTGGTTGCAAACACTAGTTTATGCTTTGTTGATTTTGGCTCTTCTTGAGAAAGAGAGCCTAAGTCTCTAAAATTAGTCCAACAAGGAACTGAGGCGTACTCAAGAGAATTGATAGACTCAATTAAAGGGTTAAACCGAGAGATCGTAATACCCGACTTGAACCTCAATTGCTTGCACAAATGATCATACCCAATTGATCTTTAGAAAGTCAATTAGGGCAAAATCACTCGAACTACCGAGAGGTATAGAGTGAGTAGAATCGTGCAATGGTTATATCGTAATCCCCAAATATGACAACCTAGCCTTAGATGCGAAAACCCGTTAATTATCCACCTAGGTGAAAGTCACTCCCCTAGTGCCTTTTAACTAATTAGAATATCTTCAATAGTCTTCTCTTAGCTTAACGTAGCTCAATTTAGCATATTGGTAGTATAAATTTAGAAGTTAAATCAAAAACCAAAAATGTTTAGAAGTGTAATTAGGAACAATTACGCAATTCTAACTTAGATAGAAACTCAATTCCAATTTCTAGCTCCCTGCGGAAATCGATCCCGACCTTATCGGGTAAAAGCTGCTTCGACTTCTCTTACTACTTTATAGTAGTACAGGGTTGGCTCCGATCAACTTTTTGGCGCCGTTGCCGGGGAGCTAACGGTCTTGATTATCTATCTTAGTAGTTTTGTGAATTGTTCTTTTTTCCTTCTTTGTTACTAATTTGTGTGTGTCACAACTTCAGGTGCAAAATGGCAGCAAACAACAATGACCCTCTTTGGCAATGTGGTTGCGGGGATGATGTTTTAGACGTCAATACCACACAAGAGGGGGGGGGGTGATTTGTGTGGTACCTACTTTTCGCACTAGAAGAACCCGGTTCTTCTAGGTGTTCTAACTTCTACTGTTTGCGGAATTAAAATACAGAAATAAAGAACACAGAGATTTTTACGTGGAAAACACCTGGCTCAAAAGGTGAAAAAACCACGACCTACTACTCAGTAGGATTTTCCCAAACTTCCACTAAACTTCAATGAGCCAAAAACAACATTTACAAAACTCTTTGTAAACCTAAGGATTAACTCTAATCCCAGTGTAGCACACAGCCTCAACTGTTGCGACACTTTCAAGTTAACTCTAACTTGAATACTCAATGCACCTAATACAATTGCTTCTAAGAAAGCTGGAAAGGTACAATGTTAAAACACCTACTACAATTGAACTAGAAATAAAGAAAGACACAATGGAATTGGTTCTTCACACTTAGTTCTTGTAGCTTCAGATTTGCACACTTGTATCACACACAAATTGCTTGCAACAATCGCCTAGCTCTTTTGCTCTCAATTTGGTTTAACTTCAGCTTATGTGCAATCACCTGTAAAAGAGAACAATCGTTATATTTATAGAGTTAGTAATCAGAGTTTGATAAGAACTCGAATTGTGGATCCTTTGACAATTCGAGTCCAAGAACAACTCTAACTCCTAATCCATATTCTTGATCCGGATGTAATTCTCTTTTCATAAGGAGACTTCAACTCCTTATCCTATATGCAATCTTTTCGATCAGTTCAGAAGATATTCATCAAGATATTGCTGCTTGATCTCAAGGACTTATCTTCTTCACGTGCATCTCATGTGTATGGGCCATAACAACTGTGTCTCCTTAGATGAACCTGGTCCTTCACTGAGTTCGTTTGTCATTCTTCAAAACTTCAACTGATCTTGGGCCAACAAATTCCCCCTTTTTGATGATGACAAACTCTGTGCTTTTACTGATTATAGAACCTGTGGAACTCAGCTAAAATATCATCACTCGAAAATTTTTACTTATCATTAAGGGCCAGATTTAATTAGGTCATAAACATCACTGTTCAGAAAATAGACACAATTTCTTTTAAAGCACAATATCTTCCCCCTTTTGGCATCATCGAAAAGTTGCATAAATATGTGAATCCCAGAATATTAATCATTACTCATGGCCACTAGGGCAACTGCAAGTGAAAGCATGCTTTAGATAATCAAAAATCAACTTGACAAAAATAACTATTAAGAGCAGAATCATCACAAAACAAGAGAAATGCAAATTGTCATTGATAAGGCATTGCTTCTACAATACAGTCCACAAAAAGAAAGAACAAAAACTACCAACCATGAGCAAAAACAAGAAAAATCCCTAATCTGGGTCACTGGGGGTAACTGAAATGGTTCGGAACTAGGACAATTAGAAGAACTGGAGGGTTGGGATTGGAGTAGGTTGAGCATTGTTTGTAGCATCCCTTCACTCTTTTCCTTTTCTTTTGCAAGTTCTGCCTTTAGCCCATTCCTTTCTTCTTCCAATTCAGCTACTCGAGCCTGAAGCCTAGCAATCTCAGCATCTTTGGTCCCATATTCTTGCATCAACGTTAATTCATACTCTAGATGAACCAGGTTCAACAGGGGCAACACTTAGCAGATAATCACAGGCCTGGAGAGTCTTGATTCCAAAGTGCTCCTTACTGGAGGCATTTTCCCACTTCTTCAAAGGGACGTTCATCCTGTCCAGTACAGTTGTCAAAATGAATCCATAAGGAGTAGCATGAGCCTTTGAACCATTTATGACTCTGTCCAGCAATTTGACTATGAAAGCAGGCCAATTGATTTGTTTACCCCTCACAAGACACTCCATGAGAACCAGGTCCATATAATTTGCAGTGTGCCTCCTCTCTTGTCTAGGCAACAGACATTTGTTCACAAACTCAAAGAGCACTTTATGCTTTGGCTTCATTTCACTCTTTTGAACAAATCGTGCTTCAGGCACCTCTTCGGCATCCTTTGTGTCACAGAAGTTCCTGGTAATTTGGAGTGTTGTGGGCAGATCATCTAGACAAGGCCACCTTTGCCTAGTGTAATCATCATAGCCCTCACTTGGGATGTCTAGAATCCTGCCCAGCTCTGGTGCATCAAACTCCACCTTCACACCTTTCACTATACTGGTTACTCGCCCATTTTCCACAGAGCCATTCGCCATAAATTCAATCAACTCTCTTCTGGCTAGTCTCCCATCCATCTGAAGGACCATGTCCTTCCAGCCCTGTGCAGCTAAAGCATCTACCAGCCTAACCATGCCTGGCTCCTCCAGGTCTTTCAGCAGCCTTCCCTTCAATATCTTCCTCCTGCTAAAAATAACAAAGCGATCTTGCTCTTGTTCAGAGTCCTCCTTCACTCCACTCCTCATCTTCTTCCTCAGTAATTTTCACTTGTTTTCCCTTTACAGCAGACCTTGTTCTTTTAGCCAAAGAAGGTTCAGCAGGCACAGACTTTGAAGACTTCTTTGCAGGAGTCTTGGTTCTTTTTGGTTTGACAGTGGGAACCACTTCTTCAGTTGTGCCTCTCTCTTGATGGACCAGGTCCATCTCCTCCTCCTCTTCTACAGCAGCCTCAGAACTTTCTACTACCTTTTCCTTTCCTTTTTCCTTCTTCTTTTTCTTACTCTTCTCTAATGCTTCCTGTAGTTCTGCTTCACTTTGCCTTACTTTACTCCTTGTAGTTCTTCCCCTAGGTACAGAAGTAGCAGCAGTCTTGGGAGATGTTACTTTGCTTTTCTTTGATGGGTTGTCAGCAACTGGGGTCTTTTGTGAAGACGTCTTGCGCTTCTTTGGGTCATAACTGGCCCCTACTTTCTTTAGAATGTCTGCTAAAGTCTCCTCCACAGAAGAACCAAGTTCTTCTTGTTGCTCACTCATCTTAACAAGTCCCTCAGCAGCTTCTCCTGATCCGCTTCCCCCTGACTTCAAGCCACCTTCTTCTCCACCACCACATATAGCAAGAACCTCCGCTTTCTTTTTCTTCCTCCTACTAGTCTCAGCCCCTTCAACATTTTTCACAGCACCCACAAGCATAAACCTATTATCTACCTTCTCAGCTATATCAAAAAATACATAACAGGTGTTTACCTCTTGTCATTGTCAGATGACCCGGGTTCTTCTCCTTCACTAGCAGAGATGAACTTTTCAGATTCAGAGCTTGAATGGGATTCTTCAGATGAAGCCTCTTTTCTTTGATTAGCCTTTAATTTCTCGTTCAAGGCTTTTCTGAGAGGGCCGGATGCTACAGTTTTTCTGGCTAACATCTTTTGCCTGCGAAATCTGGGTTTTGGAATTTCAACTGGAGGTGTTGATGATGAGGTATTAGAGGAAATAGGTGGGGGAGTTCCAGGATTTTCTTGAGGATTAGTCATGGCGAATAATTGCTGGAAATATTTTGGGGATTTTTGGAGAAGAAAAGGGCTTATCAGAAGGATTAGAGAAGTGAAATGACGGTTATGAGTGACGAGAGAGGGTTTGGAGTGTATTTAAAGAGGGATCATGATTAAGCCTGTAACGGTAGCTTTTTCAGAGGTCAATAAGAGGTCTAATCAAATTAGAGTTCCGGTCTCTTTAGAGATAAATGAGTGACGCTAGTTTTTAGGAAAAAATCCGTTTTAGTTAGACTCCTAGGATAATGAAACTGGTTCAATGCTCAACGGATAGAATTTATGAAAGTTTGGTGTAATAAGGACTTCTGCTCATGGTTGATAATTTTATCTTTATAATTGTGCAATGTATAGAAACATACCTGAACTTTCTTATGAGCATATACGGAGGAACCAGGTTCTTCAAGTAAAACTTCCCTTGATCATTCTTCAAATGTCAGAATAGAAAAACTTTGTAAGAGATTAAGGATTCATATAAACACATGTCACAGGAGTATACCAATCAAAGTATGAGACTGAGTAAGAATTAGTCTAGATATTTACATTGAATTAAGAACTCCTAACCAAAAATTTTTTTTTTCTTCTTTTTCATCATTTTTTTTCATTGTGCATTCTGAACTGGACCTTTTAGGTGATCTTAATCATCCCTAATTCCAACCTGTTCCTTTCAAAGTTTTCTCTACTCAGTGCTTTAGTGAAGATGTCAGCTATTTGTTTATCAGTAGCACAAAATTCTATGGAGATTAACCCTTTCTCATAGTTATCTCTTAAGAAGTGGTGTCTAACATCTATGTACTTGGTCCTTTTATGATGAACAGGGTTCTTTGTCATACTTATAGCACTAGTGTTATCACAGAATATTGGTATGCATCCCAATTCTATACCAAAGTCTACTAATTGTTGTTTTATCCATAGTAGTTGAGCACAACAAGAAGCTGCAGCCACATACTCAGCTTCAGCACTAGATAGGGCTACTGAATTTTGTTTCTTGGTAGCCTATGATACAAGACATGAAACAAGAAAGTGAGCCATACCTGAGGTGCTTTTTCTATCCACTAGGAAACCTGCATAGTCAGCATCAGCATAACCTACTAGATCGAAATTACTACCTTTAGGGTACCATAGGCACAATTCAGTAGTCCCCTTCAGATATCTCAATATCCTCTTGACAGCAGTCAAGTGAGACTCTTTAGGATTAGCTTGAAAACGAGCACAAAGTCCTACACTGAAAACAATGTGAGGTCTGCTGGTAGTAAGATACAAGAGTGAACCAATCATACCCCTATACAACTTTTGATCAACTGATGAACCAGGTTCATCAACATCTAATTTAGTGGCAGTTGCAACAGGTGTATCTATTTCTTTAGAGTCTTCCATTTTAAATTTCTTGATTAGTTCTTTTGTATACTTCTGCTGATGAATCACGGTTCCATTTGGACTTTGTTTGATCTGCAAGCCTAGGAAGAAATTTAGTTCACCCATCATACTCATTTCAAACTCACTTCCCATTAATTTTGCAAAGTCCTTACTCAGCCTATCAGAAGTGGCCCCAAATATTATGTCATCAACATATATTTGTACAACAAGGAGGTCTTTACCTTTTTCCTTTAGGAACAAAGTGCTGTCAATTTTACCTCTTTTGTACCCATGCTCCAGTAGGAATTTTGATAGTCGTTCATACCAAGCTCTTGGGGCCTGTTTGAGCCCATATAGAGCTTTGTCCAGCTTATACACATGCTCAGGACATTCCTTGCTTTCAAATCCTGGAGGTTGTTTCACAAACACTTCCTCCTTGAGGTAGCCATTTAAGAAAGCACTTTTGACATCCATCTGATGGAGAGTGAATTCCATATGTGCTGCAAAGGCAATGAGGAGTCTGATTGCCTCAAGTCTTGCAACTGGGGCAAAGGTCTCATCATAGTCTATCCCTTCTTCTTGGCTATAGCCTTGGACTACCAATCTTGCCTTGTTCCTTGTGACAGTTCCATCTTTATCAAGTTTGTTCCTAAAGACCCATTTGGTACCAATGACTGATCTATCCTTGGGTCTAGGAACTAGGTGCCAAACTTGACTTCTTTCAAACTGGTTTAGCTCATCCTGCATTGCATTTACCCAATCTGCATCCTGCAAAGCCTCAGAAATATTTTTAGGTTCAATAATAGATAAGAAGGCATCAAAAGCACACAGATTCTTTAATTGTGATCTGATTTTGACTCCAGAAGTTGGATCAGTGAGAATGTTCTCAATGGGATGAGAACTTTGATACTGTGAGGCTTTACACCAACTGGCNATGGGTCTCAGAATACGTAAGTCGATAATGTTTATTTCATGATATTAATCATAGGCATAATGGTCTTATGACGTTCCGATGGATTTTATTAACGAACTTCTCATGCATTGCATTCATTATACATGTAAATTGAACCATGACCAGATGGCGTTATATACGCATATATATGTATGTATGTATGTATGTATGTATGTATGTATGTATATGGGATATGGGAAAAGGTTACGGTGTTATATACGCACCACCACCTGATCAGCTGGTATACGTTAATGATGTTGCCCATTTAGTGGTAGCTAGGGGACCATCAGTAATTATATCCCAAAGTTCATAGTCTTCCCCCTATGATATGATCTCTCATTCTGTTCTTCCACCAAGAGTAATACAAACCATTGAAAAGTGGAGGTCTGGCAGTGGATTGCCCTTCCCAATTCCCAGGTGGTGCACTCATTTTTGATCTTCTCCTAAGGTGTTAGCCTCTTCAAGGATAACCCGCTCTGATACCAATTGATGTTTTAGACGTCAATACCACACAAAAAGGGGGGGGGGGGGTGATTTGTGTGGTACTTAATTTTCGCAAACTAGAAGAACCTGTTTCTTCTAGATGTTCTAACTTCTACTGTTTGCGGAATTAAAATACAGAAATAAAGAACACAGAGATTTTTACGTGGAAAACACCTGGCTCAAAAGATGAAAAAACCACGACCTACTACTCAGTAGGATTTTCCCAAACTTCCACTAAACTTCAATGTGCCAAAAACAGCATTTACAAAACTCTTTATAAACCTAAGGATTAACTCTTGTCACGACCCTAGTTCACCAACCGTGAACATGTCATGACGGCACCTGGTCCCCATGACCAGGTAAGCCTAATATTTGTGGAAATATATTAATTTCGAAAAAATAGAGAAAATCAATCAAATATCTAAAAGAAACTGTACTGAATGCCGCTTGGCAAGTACAACTCAATATCACAAGTCTAAAACAATTCCCAAAACCCGGAAACTCACGGGCAACACAGGCTACAGGAGTGTATAGTAAAGGTTCCAAACTCCAGAATTTCTAAACCGAAAGAAGGAAAACTAAGAACTAAGATAGAATAAGAGGGAGACTCGTCGGTCTGCGGACACAGCAGATCTACCTCGAAGTCTCCGTAGTCCTCCTACCTCACTGATAGCGCGCCTGAGTAGAGGTACCTGGATGATCTGCACATGAAAAACATGCGCAGGAAGGGCATGAGTACACCACAGCGGTACTCAGTAAGTGCCAAGCCTAACCTCGGTTGGGTAGTGACGAGGAAGGTCAGGGCCATACTGAGACAAAATATAGTAATACAATAATTAAAATTATGATAATCTGACAGAAATAATAAATACAGCAGTGATATAAGACAGATTAAGCAAGGCAATAGCAAATACACAAGAACGGAGCAACCACAGAATAAGTACAGCTCAACACCAATGGTAACAATGAGGATCTCCCAGGATACCGTCCTGTAGTCCTTTTCTCAACTGTCCAGTGGATCTCCCGGGATACCGTCCCGTAACCCATCATATATGTATATCCGAAGGATCTCCCGGGATACCGTCCCGTAGCCCAACTATCAATGTGTAGGGGGATCTATCGGGAATCTAACCCGCAGTCCCAAAGTAAAAGTGCAGGGGGATCTACCGAACCCGTAGTCCCAAAGTAAACAAACAAGGGGGGGAGCTACCGGGATCCCACATCCGTAGTCCCAATGTAAATGCGCAATCACAACCAGAAGGTACACGGAAACGAAGTACAAAAGACAAGCAACAGGTAGTACTGGCCTAGCATGCTTCACGTAGTACAGTTAAGGCAACTTAAGCAATTAGGCAAGTTAAATCAACTAAACATGCTTTCCTAATCTAGCACAAGTTATAATTGCAAGTAGAATAAAGCAAATATGAAAGGAACTCAATCTCAATATCTTAAGAAAAACCGGATTTCCAACAATTGGCTCAAGTACACGCCCGTCACCTCGCGTACAAGGCACTCAAATCAACAAATAACAAATCCTAAGGGGAAAGGTCCCCTACACAAGGTTAGACAAGCCACTTACCTCGAATTGGCACCAAAATCAACTCGAAATCACACTTTTGCCACGAGTATCCGACTCCAAATGGCCCAAATCTATTCAATTCAATTACATATCGTAAGTAATATTGCAAACAACTGATTCCACTATTAAATTTAAAGCTAGGACACGAAAATAGGTAAAATAACCAAAATGCCCCTCAGACCAACGTCTCGGAATCGAATAATTTTTACATTTTCAGAATCCTCGTACTCTCACGAGTCTAACCATATAAAAATCTCCCAAATCGGAGGTCAATTGCCCACTCAAAACTCAATAATTAGGTCTATGAAGTTTCTTCCAATTTTTCCCCAAATTTTGACCTTGAATTCGAATTCTAATGGTGGATTTAACTATATAATGATGAAATATAACAAGAAGGGACCAAAGAAACGTTACCCAGTGATCTTCACTTCAACTCCCACTCAGAATCGC
Source organism: Nicotiana attenuata (assembly GCF_001879085.1). Taxonomy (NCBI): domain Eukaryota; kingdom Viridiplantae; phylum Streptophyta; class Magnoliopsida; order Solanales; family Solanaceae; genus Nicotiana; species Nicotiana attenuata. The sequence goes on along the minus strand of NW_017671436.1, from coordinate 148,036 downwards.
CTTAAACCGAGCTCTTAATTGATTTTTGTAACCTATGAACTCAAACCCTCGAAATTTCTATTTCTGCCCAGGGATTTCCGCTTCTGCGGACAAGGGACCGCTTCTGCGGTCCCGCTTATGGGGTCGCGCTTATGCGGAAAGTGAGCCGCTTCTGCGACTCTCACTAAACGACCACATACGCTTCTGCGGTCCAGTCAACCGCTTATGCGGTTCCGCTTATGCGGATTATCCACCGCTTCTGCGGTTCCAACTAAACGCCAAATAGCCGCATCTGCTGCTATTTTCTCGCAGATGCGAGGCCGCTCCTGCGGAATTTCCTCCGCATCTGCGACGCCTGGAAACTCTGCCCCAAACCGCTTCTGCGATGATCCAGCTGCTTATGCGGCTCCGCTTCTGCGGTTCCCAAGCCGCAGAAGCGAAAATACCAGAAGATGAAAAGGACTAGCTGCTGCAACACTTCAAAAATCTCCTTGTTAACCACCCGAAATTATCCCGAGGCCCCCGGGACCTCAACCAAAAGCACCAATACCACCTAATACCTTATTCAAACTTGTACCAATCCTTAAAACACCTAAAACAACACCGGAAGTCTGATTAAATCAAAGATTCAAGCCTAAGAACTTCAAATTCCAACAAAACACACTTTCGATCAAAAACCAAACCAAACCTCGCCCGAATGACCTGAAATTTCGCACACACATCCCAAATGACATGACGGAGCTACTGCAACTTCCGGAATTCCAATCCGACCCTCAGATCAAAAACTCACTATCGGACCGGAAACTTCAAAAATTCAAACTTCGGCATTTCAAGCCTAAATGAGCTACGAGCCTCCAAAATACATTCTGAACATGCTCCCAACCCCGAAATCACCTAACGGAGCTAACGGAACCATCGGATTTCCATTCCGAGGTCTTCTTCACACTGTTCCGATTACGGACCATTTTTCAATTCTTAATCTCTCATTTAGGGACTAAGTGTCCCAAAACACTCCGAATCCTAACACCGAACGTCCCGAAAAACCAAAATAGCAGCAATGAACTTGGGGGAAGCAGTTAATGGGGGATCGGGGCGTAAATTCCAAAAACGACCGGCCGGGTCGTTACATCCTCCTACACTTAAACATTCGTTCGTCCTCGAACGAGCATAGAGAACATACCTGAAGTAGTGAAAAGATGAGGGTACTGGCTGCGCATATCCTGCTCGGTCTCCCAAGTCGCCTCCTCGGCCGGCTGACCCCGCCACTGAACCTTTACTGAAGCTATGTTCTTTGACCTCAACTTTCTGATCTGCCTGTCCAAAATAGCCACTGGCTCCTCAACATAGGATAGATCCTTGTCCAACTGGACTGAACTGAAATCCAACACGTGCGACGGATCACCGTGATACCTCCGGAGCATCGAAACATGAAATACCGGATGAACTCCAGCCAAGCTGGGAGGTAAGGCAAGCTCATAGGCAACCTCCCCAACTCGCCTCAAGATCTCAAAAGGGCCAATAAACCTCGGACTCAGCTTCCCTTTCTTTCCAAACCTCATGACGCCCTTCATAGGCGAGACCCGAAGCAGAACCCGCTCACCAACCAAATATGAAACATCACGAACCTTCCTGTCCGCGTAACTCTTCTGTCTAGACTGGGCTGTACGGAGTCTGTCCTGAATCACCTTGACCTTCTCCAATGCATCCTGAACCATCTCTGTACCCAATAGCCTGGCCTCACCCGACTTAAACCAACCCACCGGAGATCTACACCTCCTGCCATATAAAGCCTCATACGGCGCCATCTGAATGCTAGACTGATAACTGTTGTTATAAGCAAACTCTGCCAATGGCAAGAAATGATCCCAAGACCCTCCAAACTCCATCACGCACGCACGGAGCATGTCCTCAAGAATCTGAATAGTGCGCTCGGACTGTCCGTCCGTCTGGGGGTGAAATGTTGTGCTCAACTCCACCCGAGTGCCTAACTCCTGCTGCACAGCTCTCCAGAACCGCGATGTAAACTGAGTACCTCTGTCTGAAATGATAGAAATTGGAATACTATGCAAACGGACGATCTCCCTGATATAAATCTTCGCCAACCGCTCCGATGAATAAGTGGTACACACAGGAATGAAATGAGCGGACTTGGTCAGCTAGTCCACAATACCCAAATGGAATCAAACTTCTTCAAGGTCCGTGGAAGTCCAGATACAAAATCCATGGTGATGCGCTCCCATTTCCACTCCGGAATCTCTATCTGCTGGAGCAACCCACCCGGGCGCTGGTGCTCATACTTCACCTGCTGGCAGTTGAGGCATCTAGACACATAACCAACTATATCCTTCTTCATCCGCCTCCACCACGTAGTGCTCGCCTCACGGTCCTGATACATCTCGCGGCACCCGGATGGATGGAATAACCGCGAACTATAGGCCTCTGCTAGAATCAACTCTCGAAGGCCATCAACATTGGGCACACAAATCCGGCCCTGCATCCTCATTACTCCATCATCTCCAATGGTCACATCTCTGGCATCCCCACGCTGGACCCTGTCCTGAAGGACAAGCAAATGGGGGTCATCATACTGCCGCTCCTTGATACGGTCAAATAGGGAAGACCGGGAAACCACACAGGCTAGAACCCGACTGGGCTCCGAAAGGTCCAATCTCACGAACTGGCTGGCTAAGGCCTGAACATCCATCGCCATAGGTCTCTCTGAAGCTGGTAAGTATGTCAAACTCCCCAAACTCTCCGCCCGGCGACTCAAGGCATCCGCTACCACATTGGCCTTGCCCGGGTGATAAAGAATAGTAATATCATAATCCTTTAACAACTCTAACCATCTCCTCTGACGCATATTCAGGTCCTTCTGCTTAAGCAAGTGTTGCAAACTCCGATGGTCAGTATAGATCTCACAAGGCACCCCGTACAAATAATGGCGCCAGATCTTCAAAGCGTGAACAATAGCAGCTAACTCAAGATCGTGGACAGGGTAGTTCTTTTCATGCACCTTCAACTGTCTGGACGCGTAGGCAATCACCCTACCGTCCTGCATCAACACCGCTCCAAGTCCAACCCGTGAGGCATCAAAATAAACTGTATAAGACCCCGAACCGGTAGGCAACATCAAGATAGGGGTTGTAGTCAAAGTTGTCTTGAGCTTTTGAAAGCTCGCCTCGCACTCCTCTGTCCACTGAAATGGGGCACCCTTCTGGGTCAATCTAGTCATAGGGGCAGCAATCGATGAAAATCCCTCCACAAAACAACGGTAGTAACCCGCCAAGCCAAGGAAACTGCGAATCTCTGTAGCTGAGGACGGCCTGGGCCAACTCTGCACGACCTCTACCTTCCTCGGATCCACCCGAATACCCTCGCTAGAAATCACATGGCCTAAGAATGCCACAGAACTCAGCCAAAACTCACATTTTGAGAACTTTGCATATAACTTTTTCTCCCTCAAGATCTGTAGCACGGTCCTCAGATGCTGCTCATGATCTTCCCGACTCCGGGAATACACCAGAATATCATCAATAAAAACAATCACGAACGAGTCAAGATATGGCCTGAATACACTGTGCATCAAATGCATAAAAGCTGCCGGGGCATTAGTCAGCCCAAAAGACATAACAAGGTACTCGTAATGACCATACCGAGTCCTGAAAGCAGTCTTCGGGATATCTGACTCCCGAATCTTCAACTGATGGTAACCTGAGTGCAAGTCAATCTTAGAGAACACCTGTGCGCCCTGAAGCTGGTCAAACAGATCTTCAATGCGAGGCAAAGGATAATGGTTCTTCACTGTAACCTTGTTCAACTGGCGGTAGTCAATACACATGCGCATAGAACCATCCTTTTTCTTCACAAACAAAACAGGAGCACCCCACGGTGAAACACTGGGTCGAATAAAACCCTTACCAAGCAATTCTTTGAACATGTATTGATTAGTTTATACACTATTTGATTAGTTTTGGATTTGTTCGGAATCGAATTGAGGGTTTGAGCATAATCTTGGACCGGAAAGAGGGCTTCGGAGCGAGGTAAGTCTCCTTTCTATCCTTGTAAGAGGGAATTAACCCCATAGGTGAACTAAATTAATATGTGCTTCTAATTATGGGGGATACATACGCACGAGGTGACGAGAGTCCGTACGTAGCTACTAGCTTTGCCTATGTCCGGGTAGTTTTAGGTTTTGCATCATGCCTTGTTGATATTGTTGTTGATTTATGTTTATTGTTTGCCTTGAGAAGAACAGAGATTGAGTTTGCTTATTAAATGTCTTGAAAAGAGTAGAAATTGAGGAATTTGAGATCTTAAAAGTTTTCATTTGAACTTCGTATTTTTGAAAAGAATTGAAGAATATTATAATAACTTAGGAAATCTATGTGTAACCGCGTCGCAATTATATTCTGCGAGCGGGGTAAATTTTCACTACTCTCATGGGAGTGGGTCGTTCTCCTCGACAGATTTAAATAGATGTATCTATGGTTCGTACCGTTCGACCCTCGGCAGTGCACAGTTTATATTTATATGATGGTTCAGGCCGTTCGACCCTCAGTAGTGCACGGGTTATATAACCCATGTTTAAATTATATCATTTGCATTTTATTCATAGCCCATAGTAAGAGTCGGAGTTGACCCCTCGTCACTACTTCTTTGAGGTTAGACTGGATACTTACTGGGTACGCGTTATTTTCGTACTCATACTACACTTGCTGTACATTTTGTTGTAGAGGCACATGTATGTCTAGTGTCCTTGTGGGCGCAATGGCGTGGTTGATACGGGGAATCAAGTGAGCTGCATCTTATGTTACGATCCGCAGCCAGCAGAGTCTCCTTCAGAGTATTATATTTTTCTCTCCTGTCCAATGTTGTATTCCTGACAGATGATGTATTTTATTTAATTTTTCCCTGTTGATGCTCATGTACTTATGACACCGGGTTCTGGGGTGATTATGGGTTATTCAGTATTGAGATTGTTAAAAACAGTATTATTTACTCCGTAATTTATTTCTTATTATTTAATTGAAGGAAAAATTATGATTCCAAAAATACTAAAATGAGAACCAAATTAATTAATTATTGTTGTCTTGCCTGAAAGCGGTGTCCGGCGCCATCACGATCCTTAATGAATTTTGGGTCATGACATTATTAGAGCTTCTTGTATGAAGATTCTTGCACCTCTTTAATTATTCCGTTTTGTGGTTATAATTAATTTATTAAACTACTATATTTGTGCTACAAACCACTCATGGATTATTGGACCTTACTCTTTCATAATTTGAGATAATGTATAGCATGATCAAATAGATAAAAATATAGGATATGTATGTCTGTCTATTCAATCGTTTTTTAATTTGGTACTTTTCTTAGCAATATTTCTAAAGACACAATTAGACTTAAAATTTGACCTAAGTTTTTGAAAAATTGGTTTGAGATGAGATTAAATCACAATTTTATTTGAACTTTGTGATTATTTAGGCATAAGTTCCGTCTTCTCTGTCATCTTCAAAGAAAATTTTAAAGGGACATGAGATGGAAATAGGATTTAAAAAGCCAAAATATTTTCTTTAAAATAATTTCATATCGAATAAAATTATCATATTCAAAATTCTATCCAATAACTATGATTTTAAATTCAGTTAAAATTATCATTTGATTACAATTGTGAAATTAGATTTTATCAGGTATCTAGGACTTTGATTACAATTACAAAATTGTTAGTTGCTCACAATTATGAAATAAGAATTCTACTAAAATTTTCTCTGATGGCGATGAAAAACCATTGTAGTAAAGGAATATCATCTTCAAAGGCTGGCTCTTTTGTAATTTTATTTTTATATTCTGTATGGTGTGCTGCAATTTAACAAGAATTGCAAAGCAGCAAGTTGTAGAAGTGGACACGACTTTAATTTATACTAGAATTTACTTCATCCCAATTTAGTTTTGTCACGATTCGGATTTTCCACCGTCGGGACCGTGATGGCGCCTAACTTTCTAATGTTAGGCAAACCAACAGTTAAAGATTTAATAGGCTAACCCTTGACCAAATCAGTAAATAACAACAATTAAACCAAAACAGATTAAAAGAGTGTAAAATTTCATAATAAGCCAAGTACTTATACACAACTACCCAGAAACCGGTGTCAAAATTCACGAACTTCTAAGAGTCACTACAAATACTGGCTGAAAGAAAGTACAACTGTCTTTGAATTTAAAGAAACAGTAAACTGGAATAACTGGAAGGGGACTCCAAGGTCTGCAAACGCCGGCAGATCTACCTTGGGTCTCCTATAGGTCTGAAGGCAGCAACTCAACTCGGGCTAACAAGGTCCAGTACCGAAATCTGCACAGAAAGTACAGAGTGCAGTATCAGTACAACCGACCCCATGTACTGGTAAGTGCCAAGCCTAACCTCGGCGATGTAGTGACGAGGCTAGGACAAGGCATATACATAAACTTGTGCAGTTAAACAATATGCTAACAGAAATAACAATAATAGAAGCTAAGCAGATATTAACGGGAGGGGAAACATACTAAGGGAATACCAAAATAAAGAATCACAGCAGTAGAGGAATTTAAACAGCTAGTACACCTTGAATCGGTAATAACAAGTAAGCACAGCACACGGAAAACGCACGGCATCACCCTTCGTGCTTTTACTCTCAACCTCGCCAGGTAATCAATAATAGAAACGTGCACGACATCACCCTTCGTGCTTTACCACTAAACCTCACCATATGAATAATGGAAACGTGCACGACATCACCCTCCGTGCTTTATCACTCTACCTCACCACATAAGTAATAGAAGCGTGCACGGCATTACCCTTCGTGCTTTATCACTCTACCTCACCCAAACAGAGACAACAATAATAGGGAGATAGAAATGACAATAACAAGTCTTACTTCAACACTTAGTTCCACAATACCAATCTCAACTTTGAGTAAAAACCCAATCAATACAAAATTCAATAAAACATGACAAAAAATTTCTCAACACCTCGAATAGCTAGTTTAAACATGAACAATATGATCAAAAATACAACATTTACAAGAATAAGACTCACTCACATGCTATGACTCGACAACAACGTATAGATACTCGTCACCTCACCTATACGTTGTACTCAACATCCAAACATGTAACAAGTAAGCAAATAACACCTAATCCCTCAAGCTAAGGTTAGCCACGACACTTACCTCGCTCCTTCGGCTAAACTCAAGGCTCAATCACCGCTTTTACCTTCACACAAGCCTCCGGGCCAATAGAATCTAGCAAATTACCAACCAAACAATTCAATTTAAGCCTTAGGAACTACCTATGATAGCAAGGAATTCAATTTAGGACATTTTTGAAAAAGTCAACAAAATTCAGCACCCGGGCCCGCTTGGTCCAAACCCGAAATTTGGACCAAAAACCGATTACCCATTCACCCCGAGCCCGGATATACAATTGGTTTTGGAATCCGACCTCAATTTGAGGTCTAAATCCCCAAATTTTAATATCCCTAGCTTCTACCAAAAAATCCCCAATTCCACCAGAAAAACCCTAGATACTAGGATGAAATCTTATAAAAAGAGGTAAAGATTGAAAGAAACTAGTTAAGAATTACTTACTTATGATTTGGGGAAGAAAAAGTCTTTGAAAAATCACCTCTTGTGTTCTAGGTTTTGAAAAATGGGAGAATGAATGAAAAATCCCGTCCAAAATCATTTTTGACTAGTTGCAGGTATCGCATTTGTGATCTGGGGTTCGCAAATGCAAACCCCGCAAATGCGTTCTTTACTTTGCAAATGCGAAGACTGGCCTGGGCCTGCTAACATCGCAAATTCTAACAAGTGTTCGCAAATGCGGCCTTAGCTGATCGCAATTGCGATCCTGAGCTTCACAATTGCGAAGGTCGCCTCCCAGCCCTATTGCTCGCAAATGCGATCTTTCTTTGCAAATGCGAGGCTTGCACTTGCAAGCCAGATCTCGCAATTGCGAAGTCTGCAAACCTGAAGCATACCAGCAAATTTTCTTAAGTCCAAATCACTCCGTAGCCTGTCCGAAACTCACCCGAGCCCTCGGGGCTCCAAACCAAACATGCACACAAGTCTTAAAACATCATACGAACTTGGTCGTGCGATCAAATTGCCAAAATAACATCTAAAACTACGGATTTAACACCAAAACACATGAAATTCTTAAGAACACTTTGAAATTCCTATTTTCACAACTGGACGCCTGAATCACGTCAAATCAACTCCGATTTTCACCAAATTTCACAGGCATGACTTAAATATTATTTGAACTTGCACCGGGCTCCGGAACCAAACTCTACCTGAGGCTCCGCCGCTGGTGCTGCTGCTCGAGCTCTAGGCTGAGCCCTGCCCCTGCCTCATCCTCTAGCACGGTCTCGACCTCGTCCTCTGCCCTTCGTAGGAGCTGCCATTGGGGGCTCTGGCTTCTGCTCGGCTGAAGAAGCAGTACGTGTTCTCGCCATCTACGAAAGAACAATAGTAGAGAGTTCAATTAGCATTGAGATCAAATCGCACGACAGAGAAGAATAGAAGTGAAATTGTTCCTACACTCTGTAGCCTCTAGGGGATAAGCACATACGTCTCCGTACCGATCCCTCAGACTCTACCTAGCTTGTTCGTGAATTGTGAGACCTAGGCAACCTAGTGCTCTGATACCAACTTGTCACGACCTGGATTTTTCACCGTCGGGACTGTGATGGCGCCTAACTTTTCAGATGCTAGGCAAGCCAACAGTTAAAGATTTAATACGCTAACCCTTGACCAAATCAGTAAATAACAGCAATTAAACCAAAATAGATTAAAAAAGTGCAGAATTTTATAATAACCCAAGTACATATACACAACTACCTAGAAACTGGTGTCACAATTCACGAACTTCTAAGAGTCACTATAAATACTGGCTGAAAGAAAGTACAACTGTCTTTGAATTAAAAGAAACAGTAAACTGGAATAACTGGAAGGGGACTCCAGGGTCTGCGTACGCTGGCAGATCTACCTTGGGTCTCCTGTGGGTCTGAAGGCAGCAACTCAACTCGGGCTAACACGGTCCAGTACCGGAATATGCACAGAAAGTGCAGAGTGCAGTATCAGTACAACCGACCCCATGTACTGGTAAGTGCCGAGCCTAACCTCGGCCAAGTAGTGACGAGGCTAGGACAGGCCACATACATAAACTTGTGCAGTTAAACAATATGCTAATAGAAATAACAATTAATAGAAGCTAAGCAAATATTAACGGGAGGGGAAACATACTAAGGGAGTACCAAAATAAAGAATCACAACAGTAGAGGAATTTAAATAGCTAGTACACCTTGAACAGGTAATACCAAGTAAGTACAGCAAACGAAAAATGCACGGCATCACCCTTCGTGCTTTTACTCTCAACCTCGCCAGATAATCAATAATAGAAACGTATACGGCATAACCCTTCGTGCTTTACCACTCAACTTCACCATATGAATAATAGAAACATGCACGATATCACCCTTCTTGCTTTATCACTCTACCTCACTACATAAGTAATAGAAGCGTGCACGACCTCACCCTTCGTGCTTTATCACTCTACCTCACCCAAACAGAGACAATAATAATAGGGAGATAGAAATTGTTGCGACCAAAGACACTCACGCAAGTGTACGCGGTCGTTAAATAATACAGAAGTGAGTAGAGTATCATTCCCACGAAGACTTATGATTAACTTTTGACTGATCGAAACTCAATTAACTTATCGATTCAAGGGATTTCTCACAAGATATAGAAGTGACTAATTTACTACCTAAAATTATCAAGAAATGAATTAACTAGAAATCAAGCAAAACAAATAAACAATTTCTATTAACAATTAGTAGGAGAGAATATTCCAGGGTCACGGGTTAGCTAACAATCGTGTTGCGTTCTTGGCATAGATTAACTAATTGATTTATCTGGATTGTTGATTGACAGGGTTGATATTACTTATAAGAATCTGTCGAGTCCATACTCGCCTATTCAAGTTAACTTAATGCCTATATGTCTATGGAATTAAGATTAACAAGAATGCATTTTCAATTCCTGTATTTCAACCAAGCAAGGCAATTCGGTATATGTTTATCCTAATTGCGAATCCGTTCCTCGATGCCTGGGTTCAAGAACTTGCTATATTTAATTCTATATGCAATATAGAGTTCCCACTTTCGAATGCAACTCTAGATTCATAGATAGTATTTCACTGTTAGCTACTCAACAAAATAACTAAAAACAGAATTAAAGAAACAACCCAATATGATAAAATCAACTTCGTCAAATTAAACTTCAAATATCAACATTCATGTTTCACCCATGACCCTAGAACAATAGTGTTCTTAGCCACTCATTTCATACAATCATCAAAAATAAGGTTTCCAAACATAACATCAATGAGTACTAGAAAAGGGATGGAAGAATTGATCAAATCCGTGCTCCCGAGTGTCTGGCTCTTTTGTTCTCCTCTGAAAGTCACGTTCCCCCATCAAAATAGATTTAGGTTGGCTTTTATATCAGTTGGGGGCGTCCTGGGGTTAAAATAACCGAGTCCTAGTCGAAACAGGAGAACATCTCGTTCCGCGAATATTTAGGTTCTGTAAATTGCGCCACAGCCAGCGCCCCACGCTGGCTGTGGCCCTCAAATTTCACTTTTTGCTTTTTCTTCCCAATTTTGCTCTAATTCACGCCATTTCGTCCCAAATTGCATCCGAATGATTCCTACACATAGAAATACCACAAATGAGCACAAATCATCATATTAAACATCTCAAATCATCGAAACATGAGCAAAATGTGAGTCGATATATAGCAAAATATACATACTTTAAGCCGATTATCAATACCCCGCACTTAGACTCTTGCTCGTTCTCGAGTAATGGAACTATATTAATCCCCCAAAAACATACTTATCACTACGAAAGGGCATTTCACAATTAATTCACTCAAACACCCTACCTTTTGACTATGATCGATATCGGCAATTAAGCATGAACACGCGAATTTCACATTCTTCCCGTTTTTTTTAAACTGGCCCAAGTATATACAATGCTATTCAACCAACTCAAGCAACCTATCCAAAACCATCTTACCTCAAGAGACAACTCGTCACCACTAAGCATCCTCAACTCACGCACTTACCCAACAAAAGAAAGTGTACAACATCACCAATCCGTCATGAGACCAAGTGCCCTCACCACAAAGAAAAGAGTGAATATCAAAGTCCACACATTCAAAAATGTCATTGGAAATAATTTAAGGACATCACACGATTGAACAAAATTTACTCACTCTAACAAATAGTTCATGTGCATCCCGTGGTCGTACCATAAGCTTGCCCGTAGTGTATATCTTTACTAATCTAAGCTAGCCAAATCTAGGATCAATTAGGACTTCAAGGTTGTAATGTAGTCTAAGGGACGGGTAGGATATATTTAGGTATAGTGACTAACCCTCCTAAGCACTTTAATACACTACAATCATAAATCAAGCACCTTTTCTTTTCAACCCCTTCACTTGTCATACACCATATATAACATAGCCCTCTTTTCAATTAAGCACCTCTATGGATTCACTAGCACGAGTGAGAAAGATTAGGAGGTGTGTATTTTTTTCATTTGGACTTCTATTTGCTTTTTATTGCAATTTTTTTCTTTTTCTTCACACTTCATGCATTGAAGTTCATAAGCTAGTGACTTTTATTCACAATTTTAGTGCACCTTAAGGGCCCTTCCATGGTTCCACTCAAAAGTAACTCCCCCAATCTCTCCCCTTACTTCTTTTAGCGACTAAGTTCCTTAGGAGGTAAAGGTTAAACAATCTCAAATCAAGAACAAAGTAGGAGTGCGGCTTGTAATGTGGGTGCCAAGGAAACGTTCTATAGGCTCAAAGGGGCTAGCAATGGGAAAATTTTATTTGTCAGTGACAAGCACCTTCATGGTCAAGCAAGAAACACCTACATCATCTCCTAGACTAGCATAACTTAATGACTTCGCGTTGATTAACACACAGGGCAAGTTCTAGACTACACAGGATAGTACAGAATATCAAAAATCCTTACACACACATGGCACTTGACTCACTCAAGACGGTTCTGTGCGACTCTCAAGTCAAGCAAGCATAGCAAGTTGAGAATTTTTAAGCAACAATGCACTAGGTGGCATACAAGTCAATCAACTGAGAAAAAGGCATCACAGAGTAGGCTACTTAGTTTACTTGGGAATTACAATTTAAATCATATATACAGGAAGACAGACCGCATGCCATAATTTAACTTTCCAACACCAAACATGTCAATAGGTCCCTCAGAGAAATCTCAGTTTTCTCCCTCATCCTACTCCTAAGAGAAAAAAAACTAAACCAGAATACCCGGTTCGGGCAACACTATGATGATCTAAAATGTCATCTTTAAATTAAATAATCATATCGGTGTTTTAAGACCTTGAAAAGCGCTATCAATAATTCCTCGATTTGTGTGCGCAGTCCGTATAATTTTCTGGAAGGTTTTTGTATGAAAAATGGATTAAATTATGAATTAGAGCTTTAAAACTCAACTGAGTTGACTTCGGTCAACATTTTGAGCAAACGAACCCGGATCCAAGTTTTGACCATTCCAGTAGTTCCGTATCGTGATTTGGGACTTGGTCATATGCCCAAAATCGAATTCGAAGGTCCCTAGATCAAATTATCGCCATTTAACGGAATCTAGAAATCTAAGGCTAAAGATTTCTTAAGTTTGACCGGAGATTTGACTTTTGAGCAAATGACCTCGGAATGGAATTTTGATGATTTCAATAGTTTCGTGTGGTGATTTTGGACTTAGGAGCATGTTCGAATTTGGATTTGGAAGTCCGTAGAACAATTCGACGCATTTTGGCGAAAGTTGGAAAATATGAGATTTTTGGGAAAAAGTTTGACCTTGGTCAATATCGGATTAAGACGACCTCTTTTCAGTGTTTAAAGTGCGCGAGCAGGTCCGTAATGTGTTTTATGATTGAAATTCATATATGGTTTGTGTCTGGGAGGTTCCGGATGAGTTTCAGGGTGGTTTCGGATCATTTCGGAGAAGTTTGGGTTTTGCTGGTTTCTGGTGCGGCACTGTTCACTCGGTAATGCGAAGTTTTTATGGGAATTGCGAAAATACTGTTCATTCGCAAATGCGAAGTTTTTGTCCGCAAATGCGAACCTGGGCAGAAACTTAAGGATTGAAAATCTGTCATTGCTTCATTTTCAATTGGGATTTTTGGAGCTTGATTTTTGGGCGATTTTGAGGGTTTCTTCACGACTTCGACTGGGGTAAGTGTTCTATACCCGAAAGTGATTATATTTCATGGTTCTATGGTTATATTCACCATTTATTTAGGATTTGGATGAAAGAAATTGTAGTTTTTGTAAAACTTTCCAAAAATAAAAATTTAGGATTTGAAGGTCCATTTGACATCGGAATTCGATAATTTTTGTATGGTTGAACTCGTATCGGAATGGGTTGTCGGATTTTATGAGTTTCGTCGGATTCCGAGACGTGGGCCCCACGAGCAATTTTGAGCTAAATTTCGGATTTTAATTCGGAAAATGTGTAAATTCATATGGAATTAGTTCCTACGATTCGTGTTGAGCATTTTGAATTATTATGACTAGATTTGAAGCTTCGGACGAATTCGCGAGGCAAAGGCTTGTTGGAAATGTGAATTGGTAGCAAAGCGAGGTAAGTGTTTGGTCTAACCTTAGCTTGAGGGATTAGGAGTTGTGTCATAATTATTATGTGTTATTTGCCGAGTACGACGTATAGGCATGGTGACGAGTATCTATACGTTGGAGTCAACCATGCCCGTGAGTCTTATACTTTGATTAATGTGACTCCTATTTGACTTAACTGAAGATTTTCGCCTCTCCTATTGTTGTGTTATATTTTCATAGCTACTTGACTCGTGTTGATTTCCTTACTATTGACTTATATATTGTGGGATCGTTGCTACGTGTTAGTTTTTCCCGTTATTGAACTGTTTCCTTTATGCCAGTATTCTTTTCTGTGGTTATTCCTTTGAGCTGGTTCTACTATTTTCTCGTGATTTACAGCCCCTGAGTTAATTTACTCTTCTTACCTTGTATTATTGTCATTTGTTGTTGTTATATGTATTGCGGTGATATCCGATCCTTCTGTTGTGATGTAACTGTTGATTCTGTTGGTTGCATTGTGTATTTACTTTGGGACTACGGGTTAGATTCCCGAGAGATCCCCCTGCACATATATTGAGGATACCAAGAGATCCTCGGGATACCAAGAGATCCCTAGTATATAATGAGGATACCAAGAGATCCTCGGGATACCAAGAGATCCTCGGGATACCAAGAGATCCCTAGCATTTATATTGTGGATACCAAGAGATCCTCGGGATACCAAGAGATCTCTAGTATATAATGAGGATACCAAGAGATCCTCGGGATACCAAGAGATCCCTAGTATGTAATGAGGATACCAAGAGATCCTCGGAATACCAAGAGATCCATGGTACAGATTGAGGATACCAAGAGATCCTCGGGATACTGAGAGATCCCCGGTTATTATCCTAGTGATTGTTTTAGCCTCTGTTTTGGTTATTGCATTCCTTACTTTCTCGTATTAACATTCTTATTGTTAACTTGCAACTGAATTGCTTATCTTATCCGTCATACCTTATATCTTATTCTATCTCAGTAGGGCCCTGACCGTTGTANTACCTCGCCATATATATATATATATATATATATATATATATATATTCAATACTTCAAATTTCAACAATTGTTACATTTTTAACTCAATTGATTTCTAAGCTAAATTTTCCTTAAACCGTTTGAGGTTGTACTTTACTTAAAAAAGAATTTCTTCTATGTTTTGATTTATTGATTTCTCGTATTAAAGGTAATAATTCATTCGACATTGTACTTTAATTGAAAAGGGTATTTTCTTTATCAAATGATTTCTAAAAATAACTTCATCTTTTCTTGTTGATTTCCTATTTGGGTTGGGAGTTGTACTCTACTTTATGTTAAGTGAATGAGGCTCCTTGAACATTCTTAATTGTATTGGGTCATGGAACCTATGAACTGAGTAATATGAGGATATTGTTGTGCAATATGAGACAGAAATATGTGCGCACGAGGTGCCGTAAAAAATATGAAAGTGGGCTGAGACCTATATTATTTATGATTATGAAATGAGGCGTCACAAGGTGACCTTTACTTGAAAGAATTATATTCGAAAGATGCTTACTTGGAAGATACTTATTTAAAGGAAATATATTCGAAATATATTTATTGAAAAGCATATTATCTTAGAGATTATTACTTGAAGAATTTATAGGCGAAAGATTTATAATCGAACGACTCGATTAATTGATTGCACTTGTATTTATTATTTGTTGAGAAGCATTTATGGTGTTCTTGTTGCCTGCTAATTATATCACTGGTTGATCATTGTTGCCATCAGTGTTATCTGCTTCCTATTATTTTGTACGCTATATTGTACATGCTTATTTGGTAGTCTGGTCCTAGCCTCGTCACTACTTCGCCGAGGTTAGGCTAGGCACTTACCAGCACACGGGGTCGGTTGTGCTGATACTACACTTCTGTACATTTTGTGTACAGACCCAGGTATTTGATCGATAGTAGCTGTTCGTTGTGGTGGAGACTCAAGGTAAACCTGCTGCAGCATTCGCGGTCCCCGGAGTCACCTTCAATTGTACTTATTCCCATATGTTCCTTTTGTTCGAAACAGTGATGTATTTATTTTGTATAACTACTCTTAGAAAAGCTTATGACTTGTACTACCGGTTTTGGGAATTGTAAATTGATTAGAGAAATTTCATTTGAAGTTAATAAATATCAATGTTATTTCAGTAAATATTAGGCTTACCTAGTTTAGAGACTAGGTGCCATCACGACTCCTTCGGAGGGATTTTTGGGTCGTGATAAACACCCTTGGAAAAGAACCAATGTTGAAAGAAAAACCAAGGGATACTACCTAACTACCTAAAAAAGAAAATCTTTTTGGTGTTTTTAATCGGACTTTAATCCCTCAAGAAAATTGTCCAACAAATCCATCGTCGGGAAAAGTCCAAGCTTTTTCTGATTTTTTTTCCTGATCTAGCTAATTTAAACTATGTTAATCTTAAACTAAGCTAAAAGGTGATAAAGAAAAAAAAAACAGAAACAAAACAGTAATACTAAAAAAAACAAAAGATTATACAATTACAGCTCAAAGAGTATTCCCCCACCCCACACTTAAATAATGCATAGTCCCCGATGCATAATAAACTCAAAAATAGAGTAAGGTGGAAAAAAAGAACTCCCTGCTAGTCGAAGTCTGCCTCCTCAGGGCGTCCACCAGCTGCGGAATGGGCTCATCATTAACTCCTAAGGGTACCAAAGCCACTGGCCCCGTAACTTCATCATCATCCGCATCCTCTTCATCAGATTCCTTGTGAGTGTTTTCATCCTCAGACGGATGAATGGGACTACCTGATGCTATGCCCAACATCTCCTTGGACGAACTGGAGAGCTCGCAATTGCGTGCGCTCCTCATCTGATGTCCCTAGCCTGCTCATAATAACATTAACGGTTTTGTAAAGATACCTGTTAAAATTTTCGTCCCTCTCATTCCTAGCAGCTTGGGTGAGCTTTGATGTGGACTCTAACAAGGATGTGATGTCTAGCAATGCCTTGGGTGCCTCCACTACCTCATCATAGCCTGGGTACTCCAGTACTCCAAAAGATAGCATGTACTGTGTCAGGAGGTTGCCATAAAAAAACCTTTTGATCCTCCCTCCAAAACGGGTGCGAGCCATCACCCCAAGCATGAGCTCACCCACATTTATGGGGCGCTCGATCATCAAAAAGTTGATCAAGCACACTCGAGCTCGAATGCACTCACTATTATGCTCCACAGGCATTAATCTAGCTTGCACAAAGTTCTGGCAAACTTTAGCCGTCATGTTGAAGTCAAACCTAAGCATTTCATGGTAAACATCCCCCTTTGTCCTCGTCCACTTTGCATTGGAATCAACGCCACAAAGTGTGTGACGTATTGCTTGGTAGCGTGGGCTTTCGACAAACTTTCTAAGCCTTCGCGGGTTCGGGTTATCAACTCCCAAAAAATGACATAAGGCCTCCCTATCTATTGGAATGTTCTTTCCTCTGACGCATGACTCATCCTCTATCGTGTCCCAGTTTGCATATAATTCTCGGACCATGCTTAGATTTGCGGGGCCCGGACATTCGAGGAACTTACCCATCTTCTTGTCGATCAATGTAGCAAGTACATCGGGGAAGCTCCGTTCTAAGGCCTTCACATTTATCCCCATCTCAGACACATACCTCCTGTATGGAACAAAAGTATCATTCCATTTCTTGGCGTCATCTCCTAAAAATTCCAACCGAGGCCGTGATTGCTTCGTAGACCCGCTAGCCACTTGCTTTCCCTTGGCTTGTCGGGAAGAGCTCTTGCATTTCTTGCGTTTCTTTGGAGGGGGAGGAGTAGTGGAGGACTTCCCCACCCTTTTCCTTTAGCGGCACTGTCACGAGCCATAGCAACCTGCACATGACAAACACACAGATGAGAGTGAATCAAGAAATTTTGCCTAAGGTCATTGTGAGGGGCAAAGAGGACCCCACACTTAAAACCAAAGGCTATGCATAATTGAATCACAATATTAGCTCAACAAGCATCAATGTGTCATCACATGGCTATAGGTACTCAAGACTTCCCT
This sequence comes from Nicotiana attenuata, assembly GCF_001879085.1. Lineage (NCBI taxonomy): Eukaryota > Viridiplantae > Streptophyta > Magnoliopsida > Solanales > Solanaceae > Nicotiana > Nicotiana attenuata. The sequence continues at coordinate 130,287 of NW_017671436.1, read as the reverse complement.
ATGCCATACAATTCAATTAGTCTAACATGGCCGTAGCTTAACTATGGTGCAAGCATAACAAAGCTAATGTCTACATTACTACACTAATTTAGCATACTAACTATGACTTACAAAAATTTACAACAAGATACAACGCCCTCAAAACACCCCACACTTCTCCCAAACTCAAATACAACTACACTCAGCGACTTAGACTTCACCGGTGCTCAAATTTACTCTCTTAGGCATTTTAGCAAACACCTTGTGGGCATCAATTTTGTTCTTGTATTTCAGCAATGGTAGAACAAGGTGGCCCTCCCGAATTTACATGAAGTAGAGGGAATTTTAGTTTACTACTTCAAGCACAAAGTCACAATGAATTTTGGCACTAATTTTCGTGCATATTAAGGCCACCATATCAACAAGATATATCAAAGAAACCTATGGTATTTTGGGGTTGTTTGAGAAAGAAGACTAAACTTACCTAGAAAATTCAAAATACAAGAAAAGAGAACAAGAAGAACATACTTATGGGTCTTGAGATGGAATTGAGCAAGAGAAAGTTGAAGAATTTGATAACTTGAGAGACAACAAAACAAAAAAATTTGAAGAAGAAGAACCAAGAGAGAACGTGCGGAAGAGCTAGGCGTTTTTTTTTTTGAGGTTTTAGCTATTTTAATTTAAGTGGGAATGGGTTTGGGTAGTTGGGTATGGGTTAGGTTGTGTGTGTATATGGGTATGTGGTTGGGTTATTTGGGTTTGGGTCTTTTAATTTAACAAGAAGAAAAAAACGAAAACAGAAAAAAAAAAAAAAAAAATTACCTTACCTTACCCGCCAGCCCAGCGCCCCACGCTGGGGTTGGCGCTGAAATTCTGTTGCTCACTGTAAAGTGCGCCCCAGCCAGCGTGGGGCGCTGGGCTGGGCGCTCATTTTGCTGATTTTAATTATTTTTTTGGATAAAATCCCGACTACCCGAGCACTCAATACATTACACACACCCCACACCATCCCCACCTAAGACTTTATACAACTACAAACAAAACAAAAAAAATTAGTCTACTCTAACTAAAAGAAAATAACAACTAAGCTACGGAAGTAGTAAAAATTGGGTTGCCTCCCAACGAGCGCCTGATTTAACGTCGCGGCACGACTCAACACATTTTTAAGCATCGGCCAAGTCCACCGAGGTCTTATGACGTGCAATGTCACCACCCGAATAATGTTTTATTCTCTGGCCATTTACCAAGAAGGTACCACTTGAGCTCGTATCACGCAATTGCACAGCTCCATGAGGCTCACACTTACCACAACAAAAGGACCTGTCCAACGAGACTTAAGCTTTCCGGGGAAAAGCTTCAACCTCGAATGGAACAAGAGAACTTCTTGACCCGGCTCAAACTCTCGATGTTGGATGTGCTTGTCATACCACCTTTTAGTCTTTTCTTTATATAATTTGGTATTTTTCATTTGTGTGCAACCGAAACTCATCAAGCTCGTTGAGTTGCAGCAACCTCTTCTCACCAGCTAAGTCCATATCCATATTCAGCTTTTTAATTGCCCAATAGGCTTTTTCAAGCTCGACGGGCAAATGGCACGCCTTCCCATAAACTAATATATACAGAGAAGTACCTATGGGGGTCTTGTATGCAGTTTGATATGCGCATAATGCGTCGTCTAGCTTCACGGCCCAGTCCTTTCTATTTCCACTTACCGTTTTCTCTAGAATCTGCTTTACCTCTCTGTTTGAAACTACCACTTGACCACTCGTTTGGGGGTGATAGGCAGTGGAAACCTTGTGCTTAACTCCACACTTTGCAAGAACATTATTCAGCAATTTGTTGCAGAAGTGAGTTCCTCCGTGGCTTATCAACACTCTTGGAGTCCCAAAGCGTGAGAAGATGTGCTTCTTCACAAAGCTTACCACAACCTTTGCATTATTAGTAGGAAGAGCAATGGCCTCCACCCACTTAGAAACATAGTCGACCGCCACCAAGATGTACCTGTGACCATTAGAGTATGGGAACGGTCCCATGAAATCAATCCCCCAAATATCGAAAACCTCTACTACCAGAATATTTTGCAGAGGCATCTCGTGCTTCTTCATGATTGTTCCGATTCTTTGGCATCTATCACACTTTTTAACAAAAGCATGTGCATCCTTAAATAATTTTGGCCAATAAAAACCTGATTGTAGCACTTTTTGGGCGGTTGTATCCCCACCGTGATGATCTCCGTATGGCGAAGCGTGACAGTCATGTAGTATTGCGCCCATCTCCTCCTCAGGAACACACCTTCGTACCAACTGATACTGCTTATATAAGAATGGCTCATCCCATAAGTAGAACATCACATTATGTAGAAATCTGCTTCTATTATCAGGTGTCAAATCTGGTGGTGTCAGCCCACTTGCAATAAAATTCACATAATCTGCATACCATGGGGCTTCACTTGAGGTGATTGCTAATAATTGCTCATCAGGAAATGTCTCTTTGATTGACCCTCCTTCAGCTACATGGCTCCGATTTTCTAATCTGGACAAGTGATCAGCCACTTGATTCTCTGTCCCTTTTCGATCTCGGATCTCTAAGTCAAACTCTTGCAAGAGGAGGACCCAACGAATCAGCCTCGGCTTGGCGTCTTTCTTTTCAAACAAGTATCTGATAGCTGAATGATCTGTGTAGACGATGACTTTGGTTCACACTAGATAGGATTTGAACTTGTCAAACGCCCACACCACTGCAAGCAACTCTTTTTCAGTAACCGTGTAGTTCATCTGGGCTGGATTCAGAGTTTTGCTCGCATAGTAAATGGAGTGAAAGATTTTATTTCTCCTTTGCCCCAAAACAGCTCTGATTGCTATGTCACTCGCATCGCTCATCAACTCAAATGGCTGCTCCCAATCCGGAGCAATGACAATTGGTGCAGTTACTAATCTTCCCTTCAGCTCCTCAAATGCTTTCAGACAGGCATCATCAAACTTGAAGGAGACATCTTTCTTAAGAAGCCTGCACAAAGGAGAAGAAATTTACGAAAAATCTTTAATGAAACGACGATAAAAACCTGCATGGCCCAAGAAACTACGAATGACTTTTACTGATGTCGGTGGGGGCAATTTTTCAATCGCCTCCACCTTCGCTTTGTCCACCTGCAAACAGCTTTTGGACACCTTGTGCCCCAGGACTATACCTTCACGTACCATGAAATGACACTTTTCCCAGTTTAGCACCAAGTTTGTCTCTTCACACCTAGCAAGCACTTTATCAATTCATTAAACAATTATCAAAAGAACATCCAAACACAGAAAAATCATCCATGAACACTTCCACGAATCTTTCAACCATGTCAATAAAATAGCCATCATGCACCTTTGAAAAGTCGCAGGTGCATTACAGAGACCAAAGGGCATTCTCTTGAACGCATACGTGCCATAGGGACACGTAAATGTGGTTTTCTCTTGGTCCTCTGGGGCTATAGCAATCTGATTATACCCTGAATAACCATCTAAGAAACGGTAGTATTCCTGGCTAGCTAATCAATCAAGCATTTGGTCAATAAAGGGGAGAGGGAAGTGATCCTTGCGGGTGGCATTGTTTAATTTTCTATAATCTATGCAAATTCTCCATCCAGTGACAGTTCTTGTGGGAATCAAGTCATTATTTTCATTAACCACTACAGTCATCCCCCCTTTCTTAGGTACACATTGGACGAGGCTTACCTATTTGCTATCAGATATTGGAAATACAATACCTGCATCAAGCCACTTAATCACTTCTTTTCTTACCACCTCTTTCAAGATTGGATTTAGTCGGCGTTGTTGCTCTATACTTGGCTTGTGTCCATCCTCCATGAGGATTTTATGCATGCAGAAAGCTGGACTAATGCCTCTAATGTCAGACATCGTCCACCCAATTGCTCGCTTGTGGTCATGTAGCACTCTCAACAGCTTTTCTTCCTGCAATTTAGACAAGTCAGAAGAAACAATAACAGGTGAAGTGTCAGAACTGCCCAAATAAGCATATTGAAGGTGAGGGGGCAAGGGTTTGAGCTCCAATTTTGGAGCTTCCTCAATTGACGGCTTTGGAGGAGGCCCACTTGGCCTATTCAGGGGCTCAAAGGGATGTATCCCCTGCATGTAAGCACATGATGCATCTAGGATATGCATCATCTCCTCAACCTCCTCATCAATCTCCAAGCTATCAAACAACATAAGTGCTTTCTCTAAAGAATCGTCTAGATATACACTCGTGTCAAGAAGTTGCTCATCCACCTCCACAACAGATATCATCGAGAGCTCCTCATAATAGCGGGGGAAGTTGGATTGCTTTGTAGACATTAAAGACTGCTTCCTCGTCATCCACCCTCAAAATCATTTTTCCCTCTCTCACTTTAATAATTGCATCACCAGTAGCCAAGATAGGTCGTCCCAATATGATTGGAACCAATTCATCAGCCTCAAAATCTAGTATAATGAAGTCCGCAGGGAATATGAATTTCCCAATTTGCAGCAACACATCTTCAATCACTCCTTCAGGGTATGCTATGGACCTATCAGCCAGCTGCAACATCACAGTAGTTGGTCTTGGAGCTCCCAAACTCAATTGCTTGAACAAGGACAAGGGCATCAGATTTATGCTCGCCCCCAAATCGCAAAGAGCACGACCACATCAATATTACCAATTCGCACAGGAATGGTGAAGCTGCCAGGATCCTTAAGCTTTTGAGGGAGCTTGTTTTGGACCCTTGAAGTGCACTCCTCAGTAAATGCAACTGTCTCAAATTCAATCAATCTTCTCTTGTGAGCCACTATATCTTTTATGTACTTAGCATACTTTGGAATTTCATGAAGTACATCCACCAGTAGAATATTCAATTGAACCTGGCTCAACATAGAGAGAAATTTGCTGAACATGTGATCGTCATTCTTTTTCTGCAATCTCTGGGGGAAAGGTGGTGGTGGCCTTGTAGCATCCACTGGCTCTGAAGTTGCATCATTTTTCTTTGATTCGTGTGTTGCCTTAGGAATCAACTCCCCCTCAGGTATAGGCTTGTCTTTTCTCTTCTTTGGCACTTTCTCTAGTCCCCTCCCGTTTCTGAGTGTAACTGCATTAACTTGAGGATTCTTCTCTGTATCACTGGGGAGAGCGCCTGCAGGTCTAGTATTTTGATTTGTTGCTAACTGCCCCATTTGCCTCTCAAGATTTTTGAAATCGGTCCTGAGCTGTTGATTGTCAAGCAACAACTTCTTTAGCAAGTCATTTGTACTCTCTTCCATTTGTTGGGGTGGCTTCTGAGGTTGATTGAAATTTTCTTGGGGTCTATAATGATTCTGATTCGACTGATTTCCACTCCATGAGAAGTTGGGATGATTCTTCCAATTTGGATTATAAGTGTTCCCATATTGTGCATGCTGTTTTATTGGACCTCTTCTCTGTTGCCCCACATAGTATATGGATTCAGGATACGTGGGTCATATGTCACTCATATGACTGTCACCATATAGTTCGCAACAAATAGACATTTGTTGTAGATGTGTCATCAGTTGTGTTTGTTGCATTGTCATTCTGTTCATCTGATTTTCCAATTTTGCTATATCGGCTCTCATGGCTGAGAAGTCATCAAGTTCAATCAACCAAACTGCTTTCTGTTTAATTGCCCTTCGTGAATCCCCATCTCCTTGCCAATTATGATCATTAGCAGTGAAGTTATTTAGCAAGAGTTGGATTTCACTATACGGTCTCGCCATGCAACTACACCCATAAGCTGAATCAAGATTCATCTTTGATGCATCATCTAGCCCATCAACAAAAGTGTGACCCAATACCTCATCAGTCTGACAATGATGCGAGCAGTCTCTGAGTAGCTTCTTGTATCTTTCCCAAGCTTGACGAAGTGTCTCGCCATCCCTTTGTTCGAACCCAAGAATTTGACTCCTCAATGACTTTGTCTTCTTAGTGGGGAAGAACTTGATTAAGAATTTCCTTGCTAGTTCATCCCAAGTGTGGATTGAGTTCGCAGGCAACTTTTGCAACCATTCCTTAGCTTCCCCCAGCAGTGAAAAGGGAAATAGTGTCAGCCTAACATAGTCCTTGGAAATGTTCGGATAATTGTAAGTATCTGTAATTTCCAGGAAATTCTGAATGTGCCTCTGCGGGTCTTCATGAGATAGGCCCACATATTGCCCTGTGGACTGAATCAGCTGCACCATGTACTGTTTGAGTTCAAAATGCCCTGTGATATCAGGCTTCACAATAGCCTGAGTCATATTAGCAAGATTGGGCCTTGCGGCTTCAATCACCGCACGCTCTTCATTACCTGCCATCTCTATTGGCTGTGGTTGAACTACGATGTCCAACTCTCCTTCTATTCTAGTTCTAGCTTCGACTTCCCTTCTCACTCTGTGAAGTGTTCGTTCAATTTTAGGATCAAGAGGAAGGAGATTGTTTGCGCTTCTACTCCTCCGCATTCAAGAGAAGAGCCTGCGTTAACACAAACAAGGCAAACTGAAATTTAAAGCTTGAACAAATAACTAATAAAAGCTTAACTCAGTCAAGTTGCTAATTTCTAAGTCCCCGGCAACGGCGCCAAAAAACTTGTTGCAACCAAAGACACTCACGCAAGTGTACGCGGTCGTTAAGTAATAGAGTAGTGAGTAGAGTATCGTTCCCACAAAGACTTATGATTAACGTTTGACTGATCCAAACTCAATTAACTTATCGATTCAAGAGATTTCTCACAAGATATAAGTGACTAATTTACTACCCAAAATTATCAAGCAATGAATTAACTAGAAATCAAGCAAAACAAATAAACAATTTCGATTAACAATCAGTAGGAGAGAATATTCCAGGGTCACGGGTTAGCTAACAATCATATTGCGTTCTTGGCTTAGAATGACTAATTGATTTATATGGATTGTTGATTGACAGGATTGATGTTACTCTTAAGAATCTGTCGAGTCCTTACTCGCCTATTCAAGTTAACTTAATGCCTATATGTGTATGGAATTAAGATTAACAAGAATGCATTTACAATTCCTGTATTTCAATCAAGCAAGGCAATTAGGTATATGTCTATCCTAATTGCGAATCTGTTCCCCGATGCCCGGATTCAAGAACTTGCTCTATTTAATTCTATATGCAATCTAGAGTTCCCACTTTCGATTCAACTCTAGATTCGTAGATAGAATTTCACTGTTACCTACTCAGCAAAATAATTAAAAACAGAATTAATAAACAACCCAATATGATAAAATCAACTTCATCAAATTAAACTTCAAACATCAACAGTCATGTTTCACCCATGACCCTAGAACAATAGGGTTCTTAGCCACTCATGTTCATACAATCATCAAAAATAAGGTTTCAAACATAAAAATTAAAATCAATGAGTACTAGAAAAGGGATGAGAGAATTGATCAAATCCGTTTTCCCGAGTGTTTGGCTCTTTTGTTCTCCTCTCAAAGTCACGTTCCCCCCTTCAAAATAGGTTTAAGTTGGCTTTTATATCAGTTGGGGGCGTCTTGGGGGTTAAAATAATCGAGTCCTAGTCGAAACAGGACAACTTCACGTTCCGAGCGTCCAGGGCAGCGTGGGGCGCTAGCCTCGGCGCCAAAAATATTTAGGTTCTGTAAATTGCGCCACAGCCAGCGCCCCACGCTGGTTGTGGAACTCAAATTTCAGTTTTTGCTTTTTCTTCCCAATAACTTCAGGTTCCGAGCGTCCAGGGCAGCGTGGGGCGCTATCCCCGGCGCCAAAAGTATTTAGGTTCTGGAAATTGCGCAACAGCCAGCGCCCCACGCTAGCTGTGGAACTCAAATTTCAGTTTTTGCTTTTTCTTCCCAATTTCGCTCCAATTCGCGCCATTTTGTCCCAAATTGCATCCGTATGATTCCTACACATAGAAATACCACAAATGAGCATAAATCATCATATTAAACATCTCAAATCATCGAAACATGAGCAAAATGCAAGGCGATATATATCAAAACATACATACTTTAAGCCGATTATCAGAAATGACAACAACAAGTCTTACTTCAACACATAGTTCCACAATACCAATCTCAACTTTGAGTAAAAAACCCCCCATCAATACCAAATTCAATAAAACATGACAAAAAATATCTCAACACCTCGAATAGCTAGTTTAAACATGAACAATATGATCAAAAATACAACATTTACAAGATTAAGTGTCAGTCACATGCTATGACTTGACAACAATGTATAGATACTCGTCACCTCACCTATACGTTATACTCAACATCGAAACACGTAACAGGTAAGCAAATAACGCCTAATCCCTCAAGCTAAGGTTAGCCACGACACTTACCTCGCTCCTTTGGCCAAACTCAAGGCTCAATCACCGCTTTTTCCTTCACACAAGCCTCTGGACCAATAGAATCTAGCAAATTACCAACCAAACAATTCAATTTAAGCCTTAGGAACTACCCATGATAGCAAGGAATTCAATTTAGGCCATTTTTTAAAAAAGTCAACACCAGGGCCCGCTTGGTCCAAACCCAAAATTCGGATCAAAACCCGATTACCCATTCGCCCCCAAGCCCAGGTATACAATTGGTTTTGGACTCTGACCTCAATTTGAGGTCTAAATCCCCAAATTTCAATATGTCTAGCTTCTACCCAAAAATCCCCAATTCCACCATGAAAAATTCTAGATTCTAGGGTGAAATCTTGTAAAAACAGGTAAAAGATTGAAATAAACTAGTTAAGAATTACTTACTTATTATTTGGGGAAGAAAAAGTCTTTGGAAAATCGCCTCTTGTGTTCCAGGTTTTGAAAAATGGGAGAATGAATGAAAAATCCCGTCCAAAATTGTTTTTGACCAGTTGCAGGTATCGCATTCGCGATTTGCGAACCCCACAAATGCGAACTTTACTTCGCAAATGCGAAGACTGACCTGGACCTGCTAACATCGCAAATGCGAACAAGTGTTCGCAAATGCGACTTGAGCTGATCGCAATTGCGATCCTGAGCTTCGCAATTGCGAAGGTCCCCTCCCAGCCCTACTGCTCGCAAATGCGATCTTTCTTCGCAAATGCGAGGCTCGCATTTGCGAGCTAGACCTCGCAATTGCGAAGTCTGTAAACCTGAAGCATACCAGCAAATTTTCTTAAGTCCAAATCACTTTGTAGCCTATCCGAAACTCACCCGAGCCCTCGGAGCTCCAAACCAAACATGCACACAAGTCATAAGACATCATACGAACTTGCTCGTGCGATCAAATCGCCAAAATAACATCTAAAACTATGGATTTAACACCAAAACTCATGAAATTCCTAGGAACACTTTGAAATTCCTATTTTCACAACCGGATGCCCGAATCACGTCAAATCTACTCCGATTTTCACCAAATTTTACAGACATGACTTAAATATTATATTAAACCTGTACCGGGCTCCGGAACCAAAATACGGGACCGATACCAATGAGATCAAACATTAATCAATTTCTTTAAATCATTAGATTTTCAGACTTATAATTTGTAACAAAAATTTATTACTCGGGCTAGGGACCTCCGAACCCGATTTCGGGCATACGCGCAGGTCCCATATTTCAATACGGACCCACCGGGACTGTCAAAATACGAGTCCGGGACCGTTTACTCAAAACGTTGACCGAAGTCAACTAAATCAACTTTTAAAGGTAAAAATTATTATTTTTCTCAAATTTCCACATAAAGGCTTTTCGAAAACGCGCCCGGACTGCGCACGCGAATCGAGGAGGAATAAATAAGATTTTGAAGGCTTCATAACACCGGATCGAGTTCTAAAATATGAGATGACCTTTTGGGTCATCACAAGTTTTTTCCTATTTTTATTTGAAAAAAGGAAAACAAGTTCGATAGGAGATAAAAAAATACTCTATTTGTTTCAAAGAAACGGATTCCTTTTTATATTTAGAGGTAATATAATTCTAATTTTTTTATTTTTACCATTAATGATAAACTTTTTCTATCACAATATATTATGTCATATATAAAACTACAAGTTTCAAAGCTTATAGCCACACAACTTTCTTGACATGTTAATTTAAGATTACAAACTCTAAAAGTCTTGATTTCTTTCTTAACCTTCGTGCCCAGTAAAATAAATTTTATATAAATTGATATGGAGAGATCAGGATTTATGAACATTTTATACAAGGAGAAGAAAAATGCTCCCAGTTAATATTTTCGAGATGTCTCAAAAATACTTTTTTGACCATATATTTCCCAAAGCAAGAACTAAAATTTCTAACTTAATTAAAGATGAAAATTTGGAATTGACAATTGAACAAAATTGAAACCATATTACTTGAGAGAAAAACAAAAGGAAAGAAAAAACTTAAAGTATCACATGAGAGCCCGACTAAACGCTATCAAGCACTAATGAGACACATAAATTATCTAAGCTAAATTTTCGGTATAATTAATGGGTTCTAATAATACACTTGATCTAGAATTACATTGCTTTAATTTTTGTTTTAAATTTTTATCTAATATCTATATCTTTGAATACAACTAAAATTTTGTTATTTGACTATAGTTATGAAATTATAATCGTACTAAACTTTTCTCTGAAGGCCACGAACAACTTGTAGTAAAGGGGTATCATCTTTAAAGGCTGGTCTATCTATAAATATTTTGATAATGATGTCGCATATATATAGAGAAACCATGTTGGGCTAATGTGGTATATCTCCAGAATTCAACTTTACCACCATAAAATGAAGAATATTGTCACGATTCAATTTCTCCTATGGACCGTAATGGCACCCAACGTTACTGCTAGGCAAGTCGACAGTGAACTAACCACGTGATTGTTCCTTTTTAATAATTTAGAAATAGTTGATTTTTAATTATTGAATAAATAAGAAGTGAAAATTTAATAAAATGAGAGATAAATAATTTTAAGAGCAATTAAGATGAAGTAAATAACCAAAAATCATCAAGTGTCTACTAGCATAATTTCCAAGACCTGGTGTCACAAGTGTATGAGCTACTAATACAATATACAAAAATACTAACTACTGTCTGAAATGAAGGAGACAAAAAGTAAAAGATAAAAGAAAGACTTCGAGTGCTGCAGAACGGGATCGGAAGGTAGCTCACCGCAAATTCTCGTAGTATCAGGAGTGCGTGCCGGGATGATAACCAGATGCACCTGCCTCAGATCCTGCATGGGTAGTGCAGAAGTGTAGCGTGAGTACATAAACAGCATGTACCCATTAATTATCTAGTCTAACCTCGAAGAAGTAGTAACGAGGGGTCGACTTCGACACATACTATGGGCTAACAATAAAATACTGGAATTCTAAATAAGCATGAGCTATATAAATGAAACTGAAAACTCAATAACAAAAAATAATTAAACAATTCTTTTACTGATAGTAAATCCCAAATAAATTTCCATCATTTAATGATTTTAACCTCTCGAGCCAATAAAACGATATCAAGTACAATTAGGCTCCAACGATTATTAGGCACGATTTATGCCGAGGTCGTACTGCCCAATCCAAAATACAAATATATGTACTGTGCACTGCTGAGTCGAACGACACAAACCATAGATGCATCAATTCTACTGTCAAGACGCTCGGCCCGTTCCATAAGAAGAGAAGATACTTTATAACATCCGATTTAAAGATTATTAAGAGGTTAATATACAAAGAAGCACAAATTCCCATTAACGGTCAAGTAACCCGCCAAACTCAAGTGAATGAAATTCGATCTTTTACAATTCCTTTATCAAGTTCCAATATAATTTAAGCACTTTAATTAACAAGTAGGGTACAAACATTACAAGTATTTCATGACTTGGGTCCTATACTACCCGGACATAAGCATAACTAGTAGCTACGCACGGACTCTCGTCACCTCGTGCGTATGAAGCCCCCAACATTTAGAAGCATATATTAATTCAAATCACCTATGGGGTAGATTCCCCCTTACAAAGTTAGAAAAGAGACTTACCTCATCTCGAAGCTCACTTACCGGTCATAATTTCGTCCTAAAGCCTCAACTCGGTGACGAACAATCCAAAACTAGTCAAATGTTGTATAAATTAATCAATACACGTTCAAAAGTTCATATTCTAACTATTAGAGTGATTATCCAACCCCAATTGAAGAATTCCTAAAATTCACCACCGGGCCCTCGTACCCGAATTTCGGAAATTTTCGAAAATAAATGTTATCCATAACCTCACGAACTCAAATATATAATATTCACCTCATTCCATTATCATTTTTGTGGTTAAATCCTAATTTTATCAAAACCTAGGTTTTTCAACTAAACCCATAATTTTCACAATTTTTCATGTAAAAATCTATCCATAATTTATGTATTAAACTTACACTGGGTAGGAATTACTCAACTTCAATAGGTAGGTTGAAATCTCCCACTTTGAAGCTCCTAAATCGCCCAAGAGTGCAATAAATGAACTCAAAAATGGCTTAAGTGCCGATTTAAAATAACACTACCCAGTTGCCCCTTCTTCGCGAATGCGAACAAGACCGCGCGTTCGCGAAGGCAAAGATTACCAGGCCCAGAAAAATTCCCATCGCGAACGCGGGAGGGGCGCCTCACGAACGCGGAGGCCTGGTTGGCCTACCCTACGCGAACGCGAGTGCTCCTTGGCGAACGCGAAGGATAATGGGTTCTGCCCTGCCCAGGCCCCTTCCTTCTACGCGAACGCGAAAGGGCCTTCGCGAACGCGTAGGTCTGGGATCTCAAAGCTCCGCGAACGTGACCTCCTGATTGCAAACACGAACAACTACTTGCCCCACTGCCCAAATCCTTCATCGCGAACGCGTGGGTCCTTCCGCATTCACGAAGAAGGAAACCAAAACTGGAATTTCTTGTTTTTCTAACTTAGCTCCGGGCGGTCTGAAACACACCCGAGCCACTTTGGACCCCATCTAAATGCAGCAACAAGTCCATAAACATAATACAGACCTGCTCAAACTGTCGAAACGCGTAAAACAACAACAAAACCAAGAATCACACCCCAAAACCAAAATGAATCAAGTTATGAACTTCAAGTTTCCAAATCGCTCAGAACCCGCCGAATCATACTTAGACTACTCGGAATGACACCAAATTTTGCGTGTAGTCTTTAATCACCATACGAAACTATTCCCGATTGGGTAATCCCAATTGGACCTTGATAACACCAAAACCTACTCCAAGCCAAATTTAAAGAACTTTGAAACCGTTAATGAGCTACCTTTCACTATTAAGCGCCGAAATGCTCCCGGGTCATTAGAAACACTATCCGAACATACGCCCAAGTCCGAAATCATCATATGAACCTATTGGAACCGTCAAATCCCGGTTTCAAGGCCGTTTCCTCAAAACATTGACCAAAGTCAAACTTAGCCTTTTTTACCAACCTTAAGGAATCAAGTGTTCCGATTTCAACCCAAACCCTTCCAAATCCCAAACTAATCATCCCCGCAAGTCATAAAATAATAAAAGCACATATGGGGAGTCTTATTTAGGGGAACGGGGTTCTAGAAAGCAAACGATCGGTCAAGTCGTTACCTCTCCACCTCTTAAACAAACATTACGGGTCTAGAATCATACCTGGCATGCTGAATAAGTGTGGATATCTGCTCTGCATGTCCTCCTCAGTCTCCCAAGTCGCCTCCTTGATTGGTTGACCCCTCCACTGAACTTTTACCGCAAAAATCTTCTTGGCGAACCTGCCTGTCAACAATGGCAACTGGCTCTTCCTCATAACCCAGGCTCTCATCTAGCTGAACCGCGCTGAAGTCTAACACATGCGACCTATCGACATGATACCTCTGGAGCATAGATATGTGGAAAATTAGATAAACTCCCGATAGACTGGGAGGGAAAGAAATCTCATAAGCAACCTCCCTAACTCATCTCAACACCTCAAATGGACCTATAAACCTTGAGCTCAGCTTGCCCTTCTTCCCGAACCTCATGATTCCCTTCATCGGCGAGACTTTCAAGAGAACTTTCTCGCCCACTCTCAAATGCTACTCGTGCTCCTCCATGTTGTGCGAGTAGATCAAAATGTCATCAATGAATACAATGACAAACGAATCAATATATGGCCTGAACACCTTATTCATCAAATCCATAAACGCTGCTGGGGCATTAGTCAAACCGAAGGACATCACTAGAAATTCATAATGGCCATATCTATTCCAGAAAGTCGTCTTCGGGACATCTGAATCCCGAATCTTTAACTTATGGTACCCCGATCTCAAGTCGATCTTAGAGAACACCCTAGCACCCTACAACCGGTCAAACAAATTATCAATACGCGGCAACGGGTACTTGTTCTTAATGGTAACTTTGTTCAACTGGCGGTAATCAATGCACATCCACATAGTCCCATCTTTCTTCTTCACAAATAACACTGGTGCACCCCAAGGCGATACACTTGGTTTGATAAACCTCTTTGCTAGCAACTCCTCAAGCTGTTCGTTCAACTCTTTCGAAGCCATGCGGTACAGTGGGATAGAGATAGGCTGGGTACCTGGAGCCAAATAAATATAGAAATCGATATCAAGATCTGGTGGCATGCCTAGAAAATCAGAAGGAAACACATCGAAGAACTCCCAGACTACGGGCACTGAATCAATCGCCGGAGTCTCTGTAGTAGTATCCCGAACATAAGCTAGATAATCCAAACAACCATTCTCAACTATGTGTCGAGCCTTCAAAAAAGAGATGATCCGACTAGGCGTGCTGACAGACAAACCCTTCTACTCCATTCTAGGCAACTCTGGCATCGCCAAGGTAACTGTCTTGGCATGGCAATCAAGGATGGCATGATATGGAAACAACCAGTCCATGCCCAGGATGACCTCAAAGTCGATCATACCAATCAGCAGAAGATCTGCTCTAGTCTCATAACCACAGAATGTAACAATGCAGGACCGATAGACGCAATCCACAACAACAGAATCGCCCTCTGGAATGGATATATAAACAGGAGTACCCAAGAACTCGCGAGGAACATCCAGGAAGTGAGGAAACAGAGATGACACATATGAATAGGTAGACCCTGGATCAAATAATATCGATGCATCCCTACCGTAGACAGAAATAATACCTATGATCACGACATCTGAGGCTACTGTAGTTGGTCTGGCCGAGAAGGAATAGAATCTAGCTGGAGTGCCACCTGACTTACCCCCACTTGTCTGGCCTCCACCTCTAGGACAGCCCCAACCCACCTGCCCTCCATCTCTAGGAGGTCGGATGGCTGGTGTGGTTGTTGGTGCTGTAATCATAGGCTGAGAACCCTGTTGCACTGCCTTGCCCCGAAGCCTGGGGCAAAACTCCGCACATGGCTGAGATCCCCGCACTCGAAATAACCTCTCGGTACAGTGGAGTACTAACTTGAAGTCTGACCCTGATGGCCTGAATACCCACTAGAGGAACCCTGAATGGCTGGTGGGGGTAGGAACTCTCTGGCATGTCGCTGAAATAGGATCGCACTGAAGCACCTCGAGGAGGTGGCGGTGCTGGATATGTGGGCCTGCTAGGCTGACCTTTCCCAAACTGACCCCTACCCCCAGACGGAGCACCATTGAACCCTCCGAAATATCAGAACCGCTCTTCCCGCGGTATCCGCTCTCGTCCACAATGACGAACACCCTCGATCCTCCGAGCTATCTCCCCAACTAGATGGTAAGGAGTCCCCATCTCAACCTCTCAGGCCATAGTGGCCTACATATCTGAGTGCAACCCCTCAACAAACCTCCATACTCTGATGGATATAAATTATTCATGTAATTTCATATGTAAAAAAAATAAGTTTTTAAAATAATATATGAATAATAATATCCTATCCTCACATATTTTCTAACAAATCTTGTAGGAAAAAGAAATTATGAAAAAGAAGGAAAGAAGCTAAAAGACAAGATAATGAAGCAAAGCCACAGTTGCACACATCATCTTCATATTCGCAAATGTGAAATATACATATGGGCTTATGGAAAGAGACAATTAGAGATGAAAAGGAGCATAGTTGCATATGTGGAATCTATATATGCTCACATTCGCATACATGGTACCTACATCTTCAAGGCTAACCTACGAAGTCATGAATGGAAGCAATAGAGCTATAGATACATATGTGGAATCTATATACGCAAATGTCACATTTGCATACATGGAACCTACATTTGCAAGTCTAACTCATGAAGTCAAGAATGGAAGCAAAGGAGTCGTTGATGCATACGTGGAATCTATATTTGCAAAGGTCACATTCGCATACATGGAACCTACATTTCAAGACTAACTCATGAAGTCAAGAGTGAAGCACAAGTACCATAGTTACATATATAGAATCTACGTACACAAAGGTCACTTCGTATACATGGATTTCACATTCGCAAAAGTGGAACATGACAAAAGCTACTCATCTTTTCCAATAGCTTCTGCGGCTCGTCGGCCGCAGCTAGTCTGTGCTCCGACATGGCTGCTGCCACTGGCTGGGCTTCGCCCACGGGTAGTGCGCCCGGGGTCTGATACACGGCAGCTGCATGCCCAAGAGCCTGAGCAGTAGGGGTCTGTGCACCCCCTCCCGCCTAAGACGTGGATGGGTCCACTGGAAATAAACCAGCTTGAGTCATAGTGTCCATGAACTGTAGCATACGGCCCATGACCTCCTAGAATCCCAGTGCAGACATGAAATCCACTAGGGCTGGCTGTGCTGCAGGCACCTCACCCTGCTCCTCAATAATAGGATCCTCTACTGGATCCACTGGTGGCATAGCTGGAGCAACTCTGGGATGTCCTCGCCCTTTACCACGGGCTGGAGCCCTCCCTCGGCCTCTAGCAATAGGGGGAACAGCTCCTCCATGATCGTGTACGTCTACCTCGCGCGTTCTCACCATCTGTGAGAGTATAAGAGAAAAATACTTCGTATAACATCAACTGCACAATAGGATATGAAGAAAGAGTAGTTTCCTAACACCCTATAGCCTCTCGAAGATAGGTACAGACGTCTCCACACCAATCCGCAAGACTCTATTAGGCCTGCTCATAACTTGTGAGACCTACCTGAACCTAGAGCTCTGATACCATGTTGTCGCGATCCAATTTCTCCTATGGGTCGTGATGGCGCCAAACGTTACCGCTAGGCAAGCCGATAGTGAACTAACCACATGATTGTTCCTTTTTACCAATTTAGAAATAGTTGAATTTTAATTATTGAATAAATAAGAAGTGAAAATTTAATAAAATGAGAGATAAACAATTTTAAGAGCAATTGAGATGAAGTAAATAAAAAAAAATCATCAAGTGTTTATGATGTTATAAACGTCAATACCACACAAGAGGGGGGGTAATTTGTGTGGTACTCAATTTTTCGCTCAAACTGCTTCTGGAAGGACCTGGTTCTTCTAGGTGTACTTATTACTACTGTTTGCGGAATTAAAAGTACATAAAATAAAGAACACAGAGATTTTTACGTGGAAAACACCTGGCTCAAAAGGTGAAAAACCACGACCTACTACTCAGTAGGATTTTCCCAAACTTCCACTAAAATCACTGAGCCAAAACTGCATTTACAAAACTCTTTGTAAACCTAAGGATTAACTCTAATCCCGTTGTGGCAACCAGCTCTAACTGCTGCGACAACTTCAAGTTAACTCTAACTTGAATACTCAATATACCTATTACAATTGCTTCTAGATAAAGCTGAAAGGTACAATATGAAACACCTACTACAATTGAACTAGAAATAAAGAAAGACACATAAAACTCTTTATGGAGCTGGTTCTTCAATCTAATTCATGTAGCTTCTGGTTTGTACACTTGAATCACACACGAACTGCTTGCAAAAAGCCTTGCTATTTTGCTCCCAATTCACGTTTAACTTCTGCGTTTTTGTGCAACACTTTAATGTGAGAACATCCTGCAATTTATAGAGTTAGTAGATGAAGAAATAACTAGAGTTCTGATGCAACTCTTCCTTGGTGGAAGAGTTCTAGTTGATTTCAACTTCTAACTCCTTCCCTATCTTGGATAGTGTTCTCTTTGAATAAGGAGTCCTTCTCCTTATCAATTATGCAACCTTTTCGATTAGGAGATATTAAATACACCAATTTAAGCTTATCTCCTTCACGTGCATCCCACATGCTTGAATCTGCCCGTTTTTGTGAACCTGAGGGATGGACCACTGGATGGACCTGGTTCATGTCTGAGTTCCTTTGTCAGTCTTCAAAACTAACCTTTACTTGGGCCAACAGTTTACTAGCATAATTTCTAAGACCTGGTGTCACAAGTGTATGAGCTACTAGTAGAATATACAAAAATACTAACTACAGTTTGAAATGAAGTAGACAGAAAGTAAAAGCAAAAGAAGACTTCGGGTGCTGCAGAACGGGTACGGGTTCGGAAGGCAGCTCACCGCAAAGTCTCTTAGTATCAGGAGTGCGCGACAGGACGATAATGTCACGACCCAAAATCAACCGTCGTGATGGCGCCTATCGTGGAACTAGGCCAGCCTCTACTTAACAACTCATCACAATTAAATAACTTAAAGAAATAACGATAGAAGCAGTTAACATTAAGGAAAACCTTTTAGAAAACAAAATAAATCCCAAAATACGATACAATCTAACCAAAAACCGGGGTGTCACTGAGTACATGAGCGTCTAAATTAGAATACAGCCCACTACAGTGTCTAGAGAAATAACTGAAAATACAACTAATGATAAAGACGGATAGCCAAGGCCTGCGGATGCCGTGCAGCTACCTTGATAGTCTCCGAACTCTGAAGCCTCGATCAGCAACAGTCGTCGTGACCGGAATCGCCTGGATCTGCACACGAAGTGCAGGGAGTAACGTGAGTACATCCAACTCAGTAAGTAACAAGTCCAAACTTTGGACTGAAAGGTAGTGACGAACTCAACCGGTATAGATAAAATAGAAATAACTATGCAGAAACGTAGGCATGCTTTCAAAAATAGGCAGCTCAACACAGTAAAAGTAAAGCAGGTCTGAACAGTATAAAGAATATAACTCTGCTATCTCTACATGCCAATGCACATGCTGTATGTGATTCACCATACTGTCATCCTCATGTGCTCACACTCTCAAATGCCCAACCACTCGGTATAGTATATGGCCCATACGGCCCAGGGAAATCCATCCCCGAATATATGTATCACTGACTATAAGTCACCAAGTACCGAGGAAGGCCAATCCAGCCCTGTGGAGAATATCCATCTCCAGGTATCAAGTACTTCGGACAAGATCCATGTCCAGGGAAGATCCATCTCTTAATAATATCAACCGCGCTCACTGGGGGGGTGTACAAACTCCGGAGGGGCTCCTATAGCCCAAGTGCTATCACAAATCAATATAACTGTTGCGGTGTGCAGCCTGATCCCATAACTATCACTCATAATCAGGCTCTCGGCCTCACTCAGTCATCAATCTCTCCAGTCTCACTCACGGGCTACAATGTCATGGAAAAACTAGCCCGAACAATGGTATGATATATCAATAAATAACAACTGAGACTCAGATGTGATATGAAATGCATGTACATGACTGAGTACAAAATATCAATGAAATCAGTAAGATGACAACAAGAAATGACCACTATGGGTCCCAATAGTACCGGCATAAAGCCTAAACATGATATCTAGCATGATTGACAGCTCAATTACTTCATCACACGGTGAAAAACACGGATATCAACAAGATAGAGTCACTATACCGTTCCATGGAATCAACCAAGTCACAATTCTCACGGTGCACGCATGTACGCCCGTCAGTTGGTAAGTGCATCACCTCAATACCAATCACATAACACATAATTTAGGGTTTCGAACCCTTAGAACTAAGTTTGAAAGCGTTACTTACCACAATCTGGGCAAAATCCTACTCCGCAATGCCTTTTCCCCTCAAATCAGTCTCCAAACGTCCCGAATCTAGTCAAGTAGTACAATACTATCAATAAAGGCTAAAGGGATCAATTCCAAAAGAAAACTACTAAATTATAGCCAAAATCCGAAATCGACTCAAACCCGGCCCTCGGGCCCATGTGTCGAAATCTAACAAAAGTCACAAAACCCAAAATCTCATCGACTCTCGAGTCTAACCATACCAAATTTATCAAAATCCGACATCAAATGGTCACCCAAATCCCCAAAATTCATTCTCAAAATCCCTAGCCTCAAACTCCCAAATTTCACCTCAACACCACACAATCTAGGTGGGAAAATCAATGGGGAAACAAGATTTATGATCAAAAATGAGTACAAGAAGCTTACCTCAATAATCCCCTCTAAAATTCTCTCCAAAATCGCCTGAGTCCGAGTCCAAAATGTTGAAATAAGACTAAAATCACGAACCCTTGTTTATAAACATTCTGCCCAAGATTTTCGCACCTGCAGCCTTCTATCCGCATCTGCCATAAAATCCCCGCTTCTGCGGAAGTCACTTACCCCAACTTCCTCTGCTTCTGCGATCACTGCACCCGCATCAGTGCATATCGCAAGTGCGGAAATCACATCGCACATGCGGACCCATACTCGCCTCTGCGCCCCACTGTTCGCTTCTGCGACCATCGCAGGTGCGGGAAAGTCTTTGCACCTGCGACCTCTGCCCATCTCATCCTTAGCCGCATCTGTGATCTTTGACATGCTTTTCCGGGCTTGCACCAGAGGTGCCCACTCTGCAGGTGCGGTTACACCAGAAGCAGCAGCACTTCGACTGCATTCCTCAACTCAAACTCAAGCCGTTAACCACCGAAATCACCCCGAGGCCCTCGAGACTTCAACCAAACATACCAACAAGTCCCAGAACATCATACGAACTTAGTCGAATCCTCAAATCACCTCAAACAACATCCAAAACACGAATTACACACGGGTTCAAGCCTAATGAACTTCGAAACTTCCAAATTCTACAAACGATGTCAACACCTATCAAACCACGTCCGATTGACCTCAAATTTTGCACACAAGTCATAAATGACACCACGGACCTAGTCCAACTTCCGAAAATCCAATCCGATCCCGATATCAAAAAATCCACTCCCAGTCAAACTTTCCAAAATTTCAACTTTCGGCATTTCAAGCCTAATTCCACTACGGACCTCCAAAACACAATTCGGACGTGCTCCTAAGTCAAAAATCACCTAACGCAGCTAACGGAACCATCAAAACTTTAATCCGAGGTCGTTTACACATACGTCAACATTCGGTCAACTTTTCCAGCTTAAGCTTTCAAATAAGAGACTAAGTGTCTCAATTCACTCTAAAATCTCTCCAGACCCGAGCCAACAAACCCGGTAAGACATAATACAGCTGAAGAACACAAAAGAAGAAGAAAATAGGGGAAGGGGGCTATAACTCTCGAAACGACCGGCCGGGTCGTTACATCCTCCCCTTGTTAAACAAATGTTCATCCTCGAACCGGTCTAGAAACATACCTGAAGCCTCAAATAGGTGTGGATATCTACTCCGCATCTCCCCCTCGGTCTCCCAAGTAGCCTCCTCCACGGGCTGACGTCTCCACTACACTTTCACTGAAGCTATATCCTTTGACCTCAACTTGCGAACCTGCCGCTCCAAAATAGCCACCAGCTCCACATCATAAGTTAAGTCACCATCCAACTGAATCGTGCTGAAATCCAAGACATGAGACGGATCGCCGATATACTTCCGAAGCATAGAAACATGAAATATTGGATGCACACTCAACAAGCTAGGTTGCAAGGCAAGATTGTAAGCCACCTCCTCAATCCTCTGAAGTACCTCAAAAGTCCCAATGAACCGAGGGCTCAACTTTCCCTTCTTCCCGAATCTCATAACACCCTTCATGGGTGATACCTTCAACAGAACCTTCTCCCCAACCTTGTAAGACACATCACGGACCTTCCTGTCTGTATAACTCTTCTGTCTCGATTGCGCCGTGCGAAGCCGCTCCTGGATCAATTTCGCCTTGTCTAATGCCTCCTGAACCAACTCTGTACCAAAAGGCCTAGCCTCACCCGGCTCAAACCAACCTACCGGAGATCTGCATCGTCTCCCATATAAAGCCTCATACAGATCCATCTGAATACTCGACTAATAACTGTTATTGTAAGCAAACTCTGCGAGCGGAAAAAACTGGTCCCATGAACCACCAAAATGAATGACACAAGCGCGTAGCATGTCCTCCAATATCTAAATAGTGCGCTCGGATTGCCCGTCCGTCTGAGGGTGAAATGTCGTGCTCAACTCCACTTGAGTGCCCAACTCACTGCACTGCTCTCCAAAACTGCGATGTAAACTGCGTGCCTCTGTCTGAAATGATGGAAAACTAACTGTGCAGGCGAACAATCTCTCTAATGTAAATCTCAGCCAACCGGTCTGAAGAATAGGTAGTACTCACAGGAATGAAGTATGCGCACTTGGTCAGCTGGCCCACAATCACCCAAATAACATCGAACTTCCTCAAAATCTGGGGGAGCCCAACTACGAAATCCATGGTGATCTGCTCCCACTTCCATTCTGGAATATCTATCTTCTGAAGCAACCCACCCGGTCTCTGATGCTCATATTTTAACTGCTCACAGTTGAGACACCGAGCTACAAACCCAACTATATCCTTCTTCATTCTCCTCCACCAATAGTGTTGTCTCAAATCCTGGTACATCTTTGCGGCACCTGGATGGATGGAATATTGCGAGCTGTGGGCCTCCTCCAGAATCAACTCCCGTAGCCCATCTACATTGGGCACATGTATCCGGTCCTGCATCCTCAACATCCCATTATCTCCAATAGTCATATCTCTTGCATCATCATGTTGCACCTTGTCCTTGAGGACAAGCAAATGAGGATCATCGTACCCGTGCTCTCTGATGCGATCAGACAAGGAAGACTGAGAAACCACACAAGCTAGAACCCGACTGGGCTCCAAAATATCCAATATCACTAGCTGGTTGGCCAAAGCCTGAACATCAACCGCAAGAGGTCTCTCCCCAACAGGAATGAATGCAAGACTGCCCATACTCACTGCCTTCCTACTCAAGGCATCGGCCACCACATTGGCCTTCCCCGGATGATACAGAATAGTAATATCATAGTCCTTTAGTAGCTCCAACCATCTCTGCTGCCTCAAATTGAGATCCTTCTGTTTGAACAAGTGTAGGAGGCTACGATGATCAGTAAACACCTCACAAGACACACCATGGAGGTAGTGCCTCCAAATCTTCAACGCGTGAACAATGGTAGCCAGCTCCAAATCATGAACAGGGTAGTTCTTCTCATGGGGCTTCAACTGGGATGAAGCATAAGCAATCACTCTACCCCCTACATCAAGACATACCCAATACCGACCCGAGAAGCATCACAATATACTATATAAGAACCAGAAGCTAATGGTAGAACTAGAACTAGAGCTATGGTCAAGGCAATCTTGAGCTTCTGAAAGCTCGCCTCACACTCATCCGACCACCTGAAAGGAACACCCTTTTGGGTCAATTTGCTTAAGGACGATGTAATAGATGAGAAACCCTGCACGGTAATAACCAACTAAACCAAGAAAACTCTGAATCTCTATAGCTGAGGACGGTCTGGGCTAACTCTGAACCGCCTCTATCTTCTTCGGATCCACCTGAATACCCTCACTGGACGCCACGTGCCCCAAGAACGCCACTGAACTGAGCCAAAACTCACACTTGGAGAACTTAGCATAAAGTTTCTCCTCTCTCAACCGCTGCAACACAATCAGCAAATGCTGGGCGTGCTCCTCCGATGAATACAATAACAAACGAGTCGAGATATGGCTGAAATACGATGTTCATCAGATGCATGAACGCTGCTGGGGCATTGGTCAGCCGAAAAGACATCACAAGGAACTCATAATGACCATAACAGGTCCTGAAAGATGTCTTAAGAATATCCGAGTCCTAAATCTTCAACTGGTGATACCCTGACCTCAAATCAATCTTGGAGAACACCCTCGCTCTCTGAAGATACTTGTTCTTGATTGTGACATTGTTCAATTGCCCGTAATCAATGCATATTCTCATGGTACCATCCTACTTCTTCATAAACAGAACTGGTGCACCCCAAGGTGACACGCTAGGCCAAATAAGCCCCTTATCAAGGAGTTCCTGAAGCTGCTCCTTTAACTCAGCCGGTGCCATACAGTACGGAGAAATAGAAATGGGCTGAGTGCCTGACACCAAATCAATACCAAAGTCAATATCCCTGTCCTGCAGCATGCCTGGCAAGTCAGCAGGAAACACATCCGTAAAATCTCGCACTACAGGAACAGAATCAATAGCAGGGGTCTTAACATCCCTCACAAAGGCCAAATAGGAAAAACAACCCTTCCCAACCATTCACTGGGTCTTCAAGTATGAGATCACTTTACTGGGAACATAGTCTAAAGAACCTCGCCACTCAATCCGTGGCAACCCGGACATCACCAACGTCACTGTCTTGGCATGACAGTCCAAAATAGCATGACATGGAGACAACCAATCCATACCCAATATCACGTCAAAATCAACCATACTAAGCAGTAGAAGATCAACTCTAGTCTCCAATCCCCCAATAGTCACTACACACGACCTATACACATAGTTCACAATAATAGTATCGCCCAACAGAGTAGATACATGAACAGAGGAAACTAAAGACTCACGAGGCATATCCAGATAATGAGCAAAATACGATGATACATATGAATAGGTGGAACCAGGGTCAAATAATACAGAAGCATCTCGGTGACATACTGAGACAATACCTGTAATCACTATGTCTGAAGCAATAGCATCTGGTCTGGAAGGGAGTGCATAGAAACGGGCCTGACCGCCACCTGATCAGCCTCCCCCTCTAGGGAGACCCCTAGCTGACTCCACCCCGAGCTGGCTGGACGGGCGGTGAAGTAACTGGTGCTGAAGTCGAAGGATGACTCCTCTGCTGAGATGAACCTCCCATAAGGCGGGGACAGTGCCTCTTGATACGACCCAAATATCCACACTCAAAGAAACCTCTCCCTGCAAATGGCGGTGGGGACTGAAGGGAGCTTCGAGCTCTGGATAACCGCTAGAAGGACCCGACATAGATGAACCCTGAGCTGATGGTGCATGAGTCGAACTCTGAGCTGGGAAGGCACTGAGAGATGAGTGACCCTACTGAGAACTGTGAGAACCATGGCCAGATGATGCACCATGATGAACTGAACGAGCCGTCTGAGCATGCCTGTAGGGACGACCCCTGCCGTGGTGAAACTGACCTTTAGAAGGAACACCACCAAAACTACCTGATCCACGAGGCCTCTTGGCCTCTCTCTCAACCCGCTCCTGGCAGCGGATAGACTCTATCTCTCGAGCAATGTCAACCACCTCCTCAAAAGTAGAACTAGTCACCCTTTCTCTTGTCACAAGCACCTGCAGCTGAAACGTGAAGCCATCAACGAATCTCCTAATCCTTTCCCTGTCTGTGGGGACCAACCAAACAGCATGACGGGATAACTCAGAGAATCTTATCTCGTACTGCATCACAGTCATATCATCCTTCGCAACTGCTCGAACTATCTGCGCAGCTCCCCTCTGCGAGACTGTGGCACATACTTCTCCAAGAAGAGAACGGAGAACTCCTGCCATGTAAGTGGTGCTGCACCAACCATCCTACGCCTCTTATAAGCCTCCCACCAAGTGAAGGCAGCTCCAATGAACTGAAAAGTAGTGAAAGAGACCCCACTAGTCTCCAGAATACCTGTTGTACGGAGGACCCTCTGACATTTGTCCAAGAAACCCTGGGCATCCTCTCCCTATAAACTGCTGAAAGACGGAAGATGGAGTCTCCCATACCTCTCCAATCTATGCTGCTCATCATCAGGCATGACAGGAACCACATAATCCTAAGCAGCTGCAACCGGCTGGGCTGGTGGTGCCCCCGGTGTCTGGAGTCCCTGCACCACCTGCTCGGGTGTGCGGGCGGTGGGAGTCTTAGCACTTCCCCCGGCCTGAGAAGTGGCTACTACGGCCGGAACAGAGACCGCCTGAGCAAGACTAGTGCACACGGTCAAAATCTAAGCTAAGGCCTCCTGAAGGCCTGGAATAACAATGGGCACAGCTGGTGCCTGAGCTGGTCCCACTGGCGCATCCACAACTGGGACCTGATCCTGAACTAGGGCAGCTGGTGGATCTGCAAGTGCCGCCCTAGCTGATGTGCGAGCTGCACCTCTGCCCCTACCACAGCTTCTACCGTGACCTCGCCCTCTTGCAGCCCGAACTGTTGGCACTGGTGGTTGTCCATCCTACCCAGTAGCATGTGTCCTCACCATCTGTGAGGGAATAGAATAACAGAAGTTTAGTTACCAGAATCAATAGATTTGCACGATAAGAATTCAAGAATGTGAAGTTTCCTAAGAGTTTTGCAGCCTCTCGAAGATAAGTACAGATGTCTCTGTACTGATCCACAAGACTCCACTAAACCTGCTCATGACTCGTGAGACCTATGTAACCTAGGTTCTGATAACAACTTGTCACGACCCAAAATCAATCGTCGTGATGGCGCCTATCGTGGAACTAGGCCAGCCTCTACTTAACAACTCATCATAACAAAATAACTTAAAGAAATAACGACGGAAGCAGTTAACATTAAAGAAAACCTTTTCAAAAACAAAATAAATCCCAAAATACGATGCAATCTAACCCAAAACCGGGGTGTCACTGAGTACATAAGCGTCTAAATCAGAATACAGTCCACTATAGTGTCTAGAGAAATAACTGAAAATACAACTAATGATAAAGACGGAGAGTCAAAGCCATCGGACGCCGTGCAACTACCTTGATAGTCTCCGAACTCTGAAGCCTCGATCAGCAACCGCCAATGTGATCGAAATTGCCTGGATCTGCACACGACGTGCAGGGAGTAACGTGAGTACATCCAACTCAGTAAGTAACGAGTCCAAACTTTGGACTGAAAGGTAGTGACGAACTCAACCGGTACAGATAAAATAGAAATAACTGTGCAGAAACGTAGGCATGCTTTCAAATTAAATAGGCAGCTCAACACAGTAAAAGTAAAGCAGGTCTGAACATTATAAAGAATATAACTCTGCTATATCTACATGCTAATATACATGTTGTATGTGATGCACCATGCTGTGAGCCTCATGTGCTCACACTCTCAAATGCTCAACCACTCGGTACTGTATATGGCCCATATGGCCCAGCGAAGATCCATCCTGGAACATATACATCACTGACTATAAGTCACCCAGTACCGAGGAAGGCCAATCCAGCCCTGTGGAGAATATCCATCTCCAGATATCAGGTGTTTCGCACAAGATCCATGTCCAGGGAAGATCCATCCCTCAATAATATCAACCGCGCTCACTGGGGGTGTGTACAGACTCCGGAGAGGCTCCAACAGCCCAACCGCTATCACAAATCAATATAACCATTGCGGCATGCAGCAAATGTCACTCATAATCAGGCTCTCGGCCTCACTCAGTCATCAATCTCTCCAGTCTCACTCACGGAGTCACAATGTCATGGAAAAACTAGCCCGAACAATGGTATGATGTATCAATAAATGACAACTAAGACAGAGATATGATATGAAATGCATGTACACGACTGAGTACAAATATCAATGAAATCAGTGAGATGATAGCAAGAAACGACCACTATAGTCCCCAACAGTACCGGCATGAAGCCTAAACATGATATCTAGCATGATTGACAGCTCAATTACTTTATCACATGTTGAAAAACACGGATATCAACAAGATAGAGTCACTATACCGTGCCATGGAATCAACCAGGCCACAATTCTCATGGTCCACGAACGCACGCCCCTCACATGGCATGTGTGTCACCTTAATACTAATCACATAACACATAATTTGGGGTTTCGAACACTCAGAACCATGTTTGAAAGCGTTACTTACCTCAACCCGGGCAAAAACCTACTCTGCAATGCCTTTACCCCTGAAATCGATTGCCAAACATCCCAAATCTAGTCACAAGTAGTACAATACAATCAATAAAGGCTAAAGGGATCAATTCCACAAGAAAACTTCTAAATTATAGCCAAAATGCGAAATCGGCTCAAACCCGGCCCCCGGGCCCACGTCTCTAAATCCAACAAAAGTCACAAAATCCGAAAGCTCATCCACTCACGAGTCTAACCATACTAAATTTATCAAAATCCGACATCAAATGGTCACCCAAATCCCCAAATTCATTCTCCAATTCCCAAGCCTCAAACCCCCAAATTTCACCTCAACACCACACAATCTAGGTGGGAAAATCAATGGGGAAACAAGATTTATGATAAAAAAAAAAAACGAGTACACGAAGCTTACCTCAATAATCCCCTCGAAAATCCTCACCAAAATCGCCCAAGTCCGAGTCCAAAATGTTGAAATAAGACTAAAATCGCGAACCTTTGTTTTTAAACATTTTGCCCAGGCTTTTCGCACCTGCGGCCCTCTATCCGCAACATGTACCCATTAAGTATCTAGTCTAACCTTGAAGAAGTAGTAACGAGGGGTCGACTTCGACACTTACTATGGGCTAACAATAAAATACTGGAATTCTAAATAAGCATGGGCTATAAAAATAAAACTAAAAACTCAATAACAAGAAATAATTAAAAAATTCTTTTACTGATAGTAAATCCCAAATAAATTTCCATCATTTAATGATTTTAACCTCTCGAGCAAATATAACGATATCAAATATAATTAGGCTCCAACTATTATTACGCATGATTTATGTCGAGGTCGTACGGACCGATCCAAAATATAAATATATTTATTGTGCATTGCCGAGGGTCAAAAGCTCGAACCATAGATGCATCTATTCTACTGTCGAGGCGCTCGGACCGCTCCACAAGAAGAGAAGATACTTTATAACATCTGATTTTAAGATTATTAAGAGGCTAATATACAAAGAAGCACAAATTCCCATTAACGACCAAGTAACCCGCCAAACTCAAGTAAATAAAATTTGATCTTTTACAATTCCTTTATCATGTTCCAATATAATTTAAGCACTTTAATTAACAAGTAGGGTACAAACATTATAAGTATTTTATGATTTGGGTCCTAAACTATCCGGACATAAGCATAATTAGTAGCTACGCACAGACTCTCGTCCCCTCGTGCGTACGTAGCCCCCCACATTTAGAAGCACATATTAATTCAAATTACCTATGGGGTAGATTCCCTCTTACAAGGTTATAAAAGAGACTTACCTCGTCTCAAAGCTCACTTTCCGGTCACAATTTCGTCCTAAAGCCTCAACTCAGCGCCGAACAATCCGAAACTAGTCAAATATTATATAAATTAATCAATACACCTTAAAAAGTTCATATTCTAACTATTAGCGTGGTTACCCAACCCCAATTGAAGAATTGCTAAAATTCACCCCCCCCTGCCGGCTCACGTGCCCGGATTCCGAAACACACCCAAGCCACTCGGGACCCCGTCCAAATGTACCAACAAGTCCATAAATATAATACAAACCTGCTCGAACTCTCAAAACGCGTAAAACAACAACAAAACCAAGAATCATACCCCAAAATCAAATTGAATCAAGTTATGAACTTCAAGTTTCCAAATCGCTCCGAGAGCGCCAAATCATACTTAGACTACTCGGAATGATACCAAATTTTGTGTGCAAGTCTTAAATAACCATATGGAACTTATTCCGGTTTCGAAATCCCAATTGGACCTCGATAATACCAAAACCTAATCCAAACTAAATTTAAAGAACTTTAAAACCTTTAATGAGCCAACTTTCACTAAGCGCCGAAACGCTCCCGGGTCATCAAAAACTTGATCCAAACATATGCCCATGTCGAATCATTATACGAACCCATTGGAATTGTTAAATCCCTGTTCCGAGGTTGTTTGCTAGAAACGTTGACCAAAGTCATACTTAGCCCTTTTTACCAACCTTAAGGAATCAAGTGATCCGATTTCAACCCGAACCCTTCCAAATCCCGAACTAACCATCCCCACAAGTCATAAAACAGTAAAATCACATACGAGGAGTCCTATTTAGGGAAATGGAATTCTAGAAAGCAAAACGACTGGTCGGATCGTTACAAATATCTTTTTAAATATATCCAAAAATAGTTTTGATTTTCTTATGTTTTGCATGACAATAAAATAAGTACATGGCTAGACAATCTCTAATGTAGGACTATAGTTGTTGCAATATATTTTCTAACAAGAAACAATATATTTCTCTTTCAAAAGAGATATTAATATGGACAACATGAGTTTTAGTTATGACAGTAGCCAAAGAAGCATAAGAATACACAGAAAATATATTGTCTATAACAACCATATTACATATTTCTCAACATACTACTTATTTCTTTAGTAGAAGTACTAATACTACCAATATCAAATTTAACTAAACAAATTATCTTTGTAGGTTCAGACGATTTTAATCCTTTTGAAGTCAAGTATTATATTAATGTAATAGTATTGATTTTTAGGATTCAAAAGATTGTTGTATTTTATCCACGCCAACTGCTTTAAATAAATTCTTTTTTCTTGTATATTTTAATTAATTTTATCTGTGTTAATTGATTGAAGACCTACGTGCAACACATGTTTTCATGTGTTGCGGCTTTTTCCACTTTCCCTTAATTATCTCCTATCATGCCTTAGTTGTTATGTGCTTTATTTGCTACTAATTTTTCATTGTTTTCTCGTGTTAAAAAATGTTAGACCTTTCCGTGCTTTCATAACTCGCTGCTATTTGCCTTAATTGACTTATTTGCACCTTTTAATTTTCATTTACTGGACTTGTCTTACCGTGTAATATTACATATGTGAATTTCTAATTTAGTAAAAGGTTTCCCTTCTGATTCAGCTTCATAATCATCAATCGTAGAGGTTCTTGTGATTTGAGTTATTGATTTGTATTCATTGAATATTTGATACTTATATGGTGGGATCGGGTTGCACGCCGCAACAGGTGAAATAAAGGTGGATTGATATGGTGGAATAAGGGTGAATTTGTACTGATATGGTGGGATCGGGTTGCACTCCGCAATAGGTGAAATAAGGGTGGATTGATACGGTGAAATATGGGTGATTCATGACACTGATTTTGCTATATGGTGTGATCCGGTTGTGCGCCGGAACATATATTTATTTATGATTGTTGATGTTATTATGGTGGAATAAGAGAGGATTGTGTTGTACAGTGGGATCGAGTTGCCCGTCACAACAACCTATGTGTTTCTTTTTCCTTGTGCTATGTTGGTTTTCGGTATTTTTCATACGAAACTCTAAGGATTGGTAATTTTGATTGTTACTGGTTTTTCTTCGAGGATTTAGCTATTATCTTCAGTTAACTGCCTTATTTCGTTTTGTATTTTCCTTTCCTGTCTTTATTCTAAACTGCGTACATGTTATAGTGTAAGTGACCCACCTTAGCCTCGTAACTACTTCGTCAAGGTTAGGCTCGGCACTTACAGAGTACATGGGGTCGGTTGTTATCATACTACACTTTGCACTTCTTGTGCAAATTTTGGAGTCAGTCCAGCGGCGGTTATTAGCGTGCTCAGGTTAGCTAGTGGTGTGGAGACTTGAGTACAGCAGCTCGGCGTCCGCAGCCCCTAGAGTTTCCTTTCCTTTTTATTAGCTGTGTATTTTTCCTCAGACATCCTTATGTTTTATTCAGACCTTTATTTGTATTACTCTAGTAGCTCGTTCTCTTGTGACGTCGGGTCTAGGGATGTATCAGATATTTCAGTTGTTATGGCTTCTACACTTTACTTTAGATTATTACAGTGATTTCAGCTTCTATCTTATCATTTAATTTGAACTATTGAAAATGGATAAATTATTCTAACATTGGCTTGCCTAGCAAGTGAAATGTTAGGCACCATCACGATCCCGAAGGTAGGAATTACGGGTCATGACAAGTTGGTATCAGAGCACTAGGTTACATAGGTCTCATAAGTCACGAGCAAGCTTAGTAGAGTTTGGAAGAGCCGTACGGAAATGTCTGTACTTATCTTCTAGAGGCTATGGAGTTTAGGACTAATTTCACTTTTATTCTTCTCTGTCGTGCGATTTTATCCTATCATTGATGATTGAACTCTTCTATTCTTGTTCTCTCACATATGGCGAGAACACACACTTCATCTTCAGCTGGACAGCAACCGGAGCCCCTAGTGGCAGCTCCTACGAGGGGCAAAGGTAGGCCGAGGTCGCGCCAGAGGCCGAGGAGAGGCAGAGGCAGAGCTCAGCCTAGAGCTCGAGCAGCCGCACCAGAAGTGGAGCCTCAGGTAGATTTTTATGAGGATATTCCGGCTCATACTGTACCTATTAGACCAGCTCAGGTCTCGGAGGGGTTCATCGCCACCCCAGCTCTTCAGGACGCTCTAGTCTGTTTGGTGGGCCTTATGGAGAGTGTGGCCCAGGCCGGTGCATTTCCTGTGGCACCAGCCATCTCTCAGGCTGAGGGAGGAGCACAGACTCCCGTTACTCACACTCCGGAGCAGATGGCTCCCCAGTATCAGACACCAGCTGCCCCGCCAGTTGGGGTAGTTTAGCTGGCTATTGCGGCACACGCCAGTGATAGGCCAACCATGTCTTCTGAGGGCTTATTGAGATTGGACAAGTTTACAAAGCTCTTCCTAGTTAACTTAAGTGGTGCACCTTTTGAGGACCCACATGATTATCTTGACTGTTGCCATGAGGTGCTGCGGAACATGGGTATAGTTGAGACCAATGGGGTCAATTTTGCTGTATTTCAGATGACAGGTTTCACCAGGACGTGGTGGAAGGATTATGTAACTACCAGACCAGATGGGTTGCCTGCTCTTACTTGGGACCAATTCTCTCAGCTATTTCTATAGAAATTCCTTCCTATCACACCGAAGGAGGATTCCGCTAGCAATTTGAGCGTCTTCAGCAGGGTAGTATGTTAGTCACTCAATACGAGACTCGTTTTATGGATCTATCTCATCATGACCTTATCTTGCTTCCTACTGATAGCGAGAGAGTGAGGAGGTTTATTAATGGACTTATTCATCCTATCATGCTATAGATGGCCAAGGAGACCCGGGGGTGAGATTTCCTTTCAGATGGCTGCTAATGGTTCTAGGCGAATTTAGATGGTTCTTGCACAGGAGAGAGGGTAGGGGTCTGATAAGAGGCCTCGTCATTCCGGTGGTTTCAGTGGTGCCTCATCTGGGGCAGGGATACTTTTGGTAGGGGCCATTCTCCCAAGCCATTCCAGTCGGCACTTTAGGCATCCCATAGTGCTTCACGAAGTCGTAGTCCTTATGTGCCTTATCCCGGACAGCCAGCCTACAGTGCACCATCAGCTCCTATCAGTGCACCTCAGACTCAGGTTTATAATCGAGGTTATCCTGCTCGTTCGGGTCTGCCTCAGTTTCAGTATCCACAGCAGCAGGATGAGTGTTTTGAGTGTGGTGGTTTTGGGCATATCAGGAGGACATGTCCGATATTATTGGGCGGCATGCCATAGCAGAGTTCTCGTGCCATGATTCCGACATCGGTTGCACCAGCACCCGCTCAGTCAGCTAAAGGCAGGGGTCAGGCCGCTAGAGGTGGAGGTCAAGCCGCTAGAGGTGGAGGCCAGCCAGCTAGAGCCCGTCCTAGAGATGCAGTTCATAGTGGTGGGCCCTAGCCCCGATGTTATGCTTTCCCAGCCAGGCCTGAAACTGATCTGACGTTGTTATCACAGGTATTGTTCCTGTTCGCCATAGAGATGCTTCAGTTCTATTTGATCTGGGCTCTACTTATTCATACGTGTCATCCTATTTTGCTTCATATTTGGTTGTGCCTCGTGATTCTTTGAGTGCTCCTGTGTACGTGTCCACGCCTATGGGAGATTCTATTGTTGTAAATTGTATCTATCGTTCGTGTGTGGTTACTATAGGGAGTATTGAGACTAGCGTAGATCTTCTACTTCTTGATATGGTAGATTTCGATGTCATATTGGGTATGGATTGGTTGTCACCTTATCATGCTATATGGGATTGTCACGCTAAGACGGTGACCTTAGCCTTGATGCGGTTGCCTTGATTAGAGCAGAGAGCGACTCCTGGCTATTCTACCAGAAGGGTTATCTCTAATGTGAAGGCTCGGCATATGGTTGAGAAGGGGTGTCTACCTTATTTGGCTTATGTCCATTAATTTAGTGCGGAGGTTCCTTTCATGGATTCAGTACCAGTTGTTCGTGAGTTTCCAGAGGTGTTTCTTGCAGATCTACCGGGGATACCACCCGATAGTGATATCGACTTCTGTATTGATTTAGCTCCGGGCACTCAGCCCATTTCTATTCCGCCATACCGTATGGCCCCGCCAGAGTTGAAAGCATTGAAGGAACAGTTGCAAGATTTGCATGATAAGGGCTTCATTAGACCTAGTGTCTCGCCCTAAGGTGCGCCTATGTTGTTTGTGAAGAAGAAAGATGGATCGACGAGGATGTGCATAGATTACCGACAGTTGAACAAAGTCACCATCAAGAACAAGTATCCATTACCGAGAATTGATGACTTATTTGATTAGCTTCAGGGTGCCAAGATGTTTTTGAAGATTGATTTGATGTCTAGCTACCATCAGTTGAGTATTAGAGCATCTGATGTCCCTAAGACAGCTTTTCGACTCGGTACGGGCATTATGAGTTCCTAGTGATGTCATTTGGGTTGACAAATGCCCTAGCAGCATTTATAGAGTTGATGAACCGGGTGTTCAAATCCTATTTGGATTCCTTTGTGATTGTAGTTATTAATGATATCTTGATATACTCCCGCAGTCGAGAGGAGCACGAGCAGCATCTTCAAATTGTACTTCAAACTCTGAGAGACAGCCAGTTATATGCCAAGTTTTCAAAGTGTGTGTTTTGGTTGGACTCGGTCACCTTCTTGGGGCATGTCGTATTGGCAGAGGGCATACAGTGGATCCTAAGAAGATTGAGGCAATTCAGAACTGGCTTAGACCCACCTCAGCTGTGGAGATCTGGAGTTTCTTAGGTTTGGCGAGATATTACCGCCGGTTCGTGGAGGTTTTTTTATCTATAGCAGCCCCATTGACCATGTTGACCCAGAAGGGTACCCTGTTCAGATGGTCAAACGAGTGTAACGCGAGCTTCCAGAAGGTCAAGATTGCTTTGACTACGACGCCAGTGTTGGTGTTTCCCACAGGTTCAGGATCTTACACAGTGTATTGTGATGCATCTCGTATTGGGCTTGGTCCAGTATTGATGCAGGATGGCAATGTGATTGCATATGCATCACGATAGTTGAAGGTTCATGAGAAGAATTACCCTGTTCATGACTTAGAGTTGGCAGCCATTGTTCATGCGCTGAAGATTTGGAAGCATTATCTTTACGGTGTGTCGTGCGAGGTTTTCACGGATCATTGGAGTCTACAATATTTGTTCAAGCAAAAGGATCTCAATGTGAGGCAGAGGAGGTGGTTGGAGCTATTAAAAGACTATGATATCACCATCTTGTATCA
This sequence comes from Nicotiana attenuata, assembly GCF_001879085.1. Taxonomy (NCBI): domain Eukaryota; kingdom Viridiplantae; phylum Streptophyta; class Magnoliopsida; order Solanales; family Solanaceae; genus Nicotiana; species Nicotiana attenuata. Next base: position 94,825 of record NW_017671436.1, on the reverse strand, counting down.
TCCCGGAAAGGCCAATATGGTGGCCGGTGACATGAGTAGAAAGGCAGTGAGTATGGCCAGCCTTGCATACATTCCAGTTGGTGAGAGACCGCTTGCATCAGATGTTCAGACTTTGGCCAATCAGTTTGTGAGGTTGGATATTTCAGAGCCCAGTAGTGTTTTAGCTTGTATAGTCGCTCGGTCTTCCTTGTTTGAGCGCATCAGAGAGCGGCATTATGATAACCCTCATTTGATTGTACTTAGGGATACAGTACGGCACATTGGTGCCAAGCAGGTTACTATTGGAGATGATGGGGTTTTGAGGATGCAGGGTTGTATATGTATGCCCAATGTTGAGTTGATTCTTGAGGAGTCCCATAGTTCCTGGTATTCTATTCATCCGGTGCCGCCAAGATTAATCAGGACTTGCGGCAGCATTATTGATGGAGAAGGATGAAGAAGGATATAGTTGCATATGTATCTCGGTGTCTAAATAGTCAGCATGTAAAGTATGAGTATCAGAGACCTGGTGGTTTGCTTCAGAAGTTAGAAACTTCTGAGTGGGAGTGGAAGTGGGAGCATATCACTATGGATTTTGTTGTTGGACTCCCAAGGACTCAGAGGAAGTTCGAAGCGGTATGGGTTATTGTGGACAGGCTGACCAAGCCAGCGCATTTCATTCATGTGGCAGTTACCTATTCTTCAGAGTGGTTGGCTGAGATCTACATTAGCGAGATCGTCCGTCTTCACGGTGTGCCGTGTCTATCATATCTGATCGAGGTACGCAGTTCACCTTGCACTTCTGGAGGGTAGTATAGCGTGAGTTGGGCACGGAGGTTGAGTTGAGCACAGCATTTCATCCTTAGACTGACGGACAGTCTGAGTGCACTATTCAAATACTGGAGGATATGCTTCGAGCTTGTGTTATAGATTTCGGGGGTTCTTGGGATCAGTTCTTGCCACTTGCGGAGTTTGCCTACAACAACAACTACTAGTCGAGCATTCAGATGGCTCCTTATGAGGCATTATACGGGAGGCAGCGTCGTTCTGTAGTTGGATGGTTCGAGCCGGGGAATGCTCGGTTGTTGGGTACATATTTGGTATAGGATGCATTGGATAAGGTCAAGATTATGCAGGATCGACTTCACACAGCTCAGTCTAGGCAGAAGAATGCCGACGTAGGGTTCGTGATGTAGCATTCATGGTCGGAGAGAGGGTACTACTCCGGGTTTCACCCATGAAGGGTGTGATGAGGCTTGGGAAGAAGGCAAAGTTGAGCCCTAGATATATCGGACCCATTGAGATTCTTGAGAGAGTGGGTGAGGTGGCTTACAGGCTCGCATTTCCACCTAGCTTATCAGTAGTCCATCCGGTGTTCCATGTGTCTATGCTCCGGAAATATCACGGCGATCTGTCCCATGTGTTGGATTTCAGCTCAGTCTATTTGGACAAGGATTTGACTAATAAGGAGGAGCCGGTGGCTATTCTAGCCCGGCAGGTTCGACAGTTGAGGTCAAAAAGTTATCCTTCAGTTTGAGTGCAGTGGAGAGGTCAGCCGGTCGAGGTAGCTACTTGGGAGTCCGAGTCGGACATGTAGAGTAGATATCCACACCTTTTAACCAATCCAGGTACTTCTCTATGTTCGTTTAAGGACGAACGGTTGTTTTAGAGGTGGAGAATGAATTTGAAGTTTAGAGGTTTAATGAATTTAAAGTTTTGACCAAGGTTTAAATTTATCTCTACTGGGACCGGAGCTTGGTATATTTTCATTACTATATTTATGACTTGTCTGCAAAATTTGGTACAAAATGAAAGTGATTAACTTGATTCGGACGTCCAGTTGATAAAATAGAAGTTCTTAAGTTTTATTGAAAATTTCATTTGATTTGGTGTCTGATCTGTAGTTCTAGGTGTTATTTTGATATTTTGATCAAGCGAGCGAGTTTGTATAATATTTTTGGACTTGCGTGCATAATTGGTTTGGAGCCCCGAGGGCTCGGGTGAGTTTTGGATAGGCTACAAATGGTTTGAACTTACAAAAATCTGGTTTTCAAACTTCTGTTGAGATCTGGTGTTTCCTTCTTAGCAATCGCGAAGGTACTCTTGCAATCACGAAGAGTGAACTGGGCTGGGGTGGAAATTCCTTCATCACGAACGCGATAGCTTGGTCGCGAACATGGAGCAATGTGGGCCTTACTCTTCGCGAACACGGCTCGCTTTCTGGGAGCGCATAGGCTTGGGGAGGGGGGTGACTGACCGTTACTCTTCGCGAACGCGTAGGCAGGTAGGTGTAAGCCTTGGCGAGCGCAAAGGGTATCTGGCTAACGCATTGGCTAACTGGGTTGTTGCTTCACGATCGCGTCAGGCCCTTCGCGAACGCGAAGAAGGCTTGACGCCCAGTGATTTAAATGTTTCAAAAACGGGATTTCTCCCATTTTTCTTAAACTCTCCATTAGAGCTCGGCCTAGAGGCAATTTTGAAGAGAAAACTCAACACCAATTCATAGGTTTGTACATTTAACTCATTTTCTTCCATTTCTAACATCACCCATTAATTTGTAGCCCTAATCTTTGTTCTTCCATGGTAGAAAACTAGAGATTTAGGAAGAATTGGGGTTTTTTGCAAATTAGGGATTTAGACCTCAATTTAAAGTCGGATTCCGAAACTATTACATAGTCGTGCTCGGGGTGAATGGATAAATGGATTTTTGTCTGAACCTCGGGTTTTGACCAAGCGGACCCGGGGTTGATTTTTGACTTTTTGGGGAAAAGTGTGGAAATCCTAATTTATGCACTACAATTGATTCCTTTAGCAATATTTGACATTATCGAGTCAATTGTGGTTAGATACGAGTGGTTTGGAGGCGGATTATAGGGGAAAGGCCCCGGTAGAGCTCAAAGTTGACTGCGGAGTGAGGTAAGTGTTGAGTTTAACCTTGATTTAAGGGAATAGGAACCCTCGGACTATGTGCTATGTGAATTTCATGTGTTGTGACGGATATGCGAGGTGACGAGTGCTTATACACCGCCGAATTACTTGTTTCACAGATTTTTCGCCTTCCCTTAATTATCTCCTTTCATGCCTTAGTTGTTATGTGCTTTAAATGCCTCCCATGCTTTATTTGCTACTTGTTAATCATTGTTTTCTTGTGTTAAAAAAATGTTAGGCCTTTTCATGCTTTCATGACTCACTGTTATTTGCCTTAATTGACTTACTTGCATCTTTTAATTATCATTTACTGGACTTGTCTTGCCGTGTAATATAACATATGTGAATTCCCAGGTTGGAACAAGGTTTCCCTTCTGATTCAGCTTCATATTCATCAATCGTAGAGGTTTTTGTTATTTGAGTTATTGAATATTTGATACTGATATGGTGGGATCAGGTTGCACGCCACAACAGGTGAAATAAGGATGGATTGATATGGTGGAATAAGGGTGAATTTGTACTGATATGGTGGAATCAGGTTGCACGCCGCGACAGGTGAAATAAGGGTGGATTGATACGGTGAAATAAGGGTGAATTATGATGCTGATTTTGTTATATGGTGGGATTGGGTTGCGCGCTGCAACATATATTAATTTATGATTGTTGATATTATTACGGTGGAATCATGGAGGATTGTGTTGTACGGTGGGATCGGGTTATGCGCCGCAACAATCTATGTGTTTCTATTTCCTTGAGTTGTGCTGGTTTTCGGTATTTTTCATACGAAACTCTAAGGATTGGTAATTCTGATCGTCATTGGTTTTTCCTTGAGGATTTAGCTATTTTCTTCAGTTAACTGTCTTATTTTGTTCTATATTTTCTTCTCCTGTCTTTATTATATATTACGTACAAGTTATAGTGTAAGTGACCTGCCTTAGCCTTATCACTACTTCGTCGAGGTTAGGCTCGGCACTTACAGAGTACATGGGGTCAGTTGTACTCATACTACACTCTGCACTGCTTGTGCATATTGTGGAGTAGGTCCCAGCGGCGGTTATTAGCGTGCTCGGGTTGGCTAGTTTTGCGAAGATTTGAGGTACAGTTGCTCAGTGTTCGTAGCTCCTAGAGTCCCCTTTCCTTTTTATTAGCTGTGTATTTTCCTTTAGACAGCTTTATATTTTATTCAGGCCTTTATTTGTACTATTCTAGCAGCTCGTGAAATTGTGACACCGGGTCCAGGGTTGTATTAAATATTTCAGTTGTTGTGGCTTCCACATTTTCACTTTGGATTATAACAGCTATTTCAGTCTCTTTCTTATCATTTAATTTGAACTGCTGAAAAAAGGATAAATTATTCTAACGTTGGCTTGCCTAGCAAGTGAAATGTTAGGCGTCATCACGAGCCCGAAAGTGGAAATTCCGGGTCGTGATAATTTTTATGTTAAGACCAAATAATTAAATCTTTTAATTAATTATTTAGCAAGAGAATTCAATTCAATTATTTTTTAAATTCAACATATGACTATAGTAATTTTTCAAGTTAAAAAATAGGGCATATAAATTTATTTAATAAAAAAGAGCATTAGAGATTAAAAAATTAGAACACAAAGTAAAAAAGGTTAGTATAGTATTAAGAATCAGAATTCCATGCAAGTGCCCGAGAAAGCACAATTAAAGCTAAATCCTGAACAAGAACAAGTTTTCAAGACTATATGATAAAGAATCGATTCTATGATAGCAGGATTATCCTTTGTAGATGCCTCTGACGAAATCGAAATAATATTTCTATATCCTGTATTACTTGTGTTGGCCCAAGAACAGGTGAAGTTTTGAAGATTGACAAAAGAACTCAGTCATGGACCAGGTCCATCTTGTGAAGCACAGTCATGATCAATCTATACATGTGAGAGGCACGTGAAGGAGATAAGTCCTACTGATCAAGCAGCAATATCTCCTGATCTGATCGAAAAGGTTGCATATTAGATAATGAGAGAAAGCCTCCTTATATGAAGAGAACACAATCTAGGATGAAGATAGTGTTAGAGTTTGAGGTCATCATGAACTCTTCTACAATAGAAGAGCAGCAATTGAATCCCAATCAAACTCTGATTACTAACTTATTAAATGTCAGCGTTGTTCTCTTTTACAGGTAATGCACATACGCAGAAGTTAAACTAAATTGAGAGCAAAAGAGCAAGGCGATTTTGCAAGCAATTTATGTGTGATTTGAGTGTGCACTCCTGAAGCTACTTGAACGAGATTGAAGAACCAGCTCCATAAAGAGTTTTATGTGTCTTTCTTTATTTCCAATTGTAGTAGGTGTTTTCATATTGTACCTTTCAGCTTTATCTAGAAACAATTGTAATAGGTAATTTGAGTATTCAAGTTAGAGTTAACTTGAAGTTGTCGCAGCAGTTAGAGGCTGGTTGCCACAACGGAATTAGAGTTAATCCTTAGGTTTACAAAGAGTTTTTGTAAATGCTGTTTTGGTTCAGTGATTTTAGTGAAAGTTTGGGAAAATCCTACTGAGTAGTAGGTCGTGGTTTTTTCACCTTTTGAGCCAGGTGTTTTCCACATAAAAATATTTGTGTTCTTTATTTTCAGTATTTATTATTCTGCAAACAGTAGTAGTTGGAGCACCTAGAAGAACCAGGTTCTTCTATAGTTCAGTTAAGCGAAAATTGGGTACCACACAAATCACCCCCCCCCCTTGTGTGGTATTGACGCTTAAAACATCAAGGAAAGGAAAGATGCAGAATCCTCAGAGGCTCGTTGAGGAAAGAGGAGATGGAACTGGTCGCATCAAGAAAGGGGTACATCAGTGGAGGTTCCTATACCCAAAAGCCCGAAAAAGCCCAAGACTTATTCCAAGAAGTCTTCCTTCTGTGTCGCTGAAGGCTCTTGAACGCTAACACTAGCCAGAGAGACAAGATCTGCAAATGAAAAACAAACCCAAATCAAAAAATTCTGAAGAATGATGACTGGCAGTGGATGAAAGAGAAGAAATGATTCTAAGAAGGAACAGGACCAAGCTTTGCCAATGTTTGCCAAAAATGAAAAAGATTTTAAAGGGTAGACTGCTGAAAAGACGCTGGTGGATACCAGGAATGGTGAGATTGATGGATGCGTTTAAGCTGCTCAGGAATGGAAGGACAATGGTCCCTTCATATGGATGGTAGGCTAAGCCAGAAATGAGCTAATTGAATTTTATGGCAAATGTTGTGTGGTTAAGGAGGGGAAATTTGTTAGTAAGCCTGGTGAAAGGAGTCCAAGTGCAGTTTGATGCGGATGAAGACACTGGAGAGATCCTGGACATACCCTCTGAAGGATTTGAATGACTATAAAGGCAAAGGTGGCCATGCCTGGACTCCCTCCCCTACTGCTCTTGAGATCACCATGGGGGGGGGGAAAGGCGGGGATTTTGTGATTCAGAAGATGCAAATGAAAGCAGGGCTTGTGCAGAAAAGTGAAATGAGGCCTGAGCATAAGGTCTTTGTTTGATATTTTGTCAACAATGTTTCATTGCCCAGGCAGGAGAGAAGGCACACTGTCTAATTACATGATCTAAGTTCTTATGGAGTGCCTGGAGAGAGGAAAAGCAAATCAAACTGGCCTGCCTTTCATTATCAAGAAGCCTGCTAGACAGGGTCATAATGCTCCAAGGCTCATGCTACTCCATAATGGCTTTTTCTAACCAAGTTCCTGGACAGGCCTAATGTTGCCTCTGAAGAAATGGGAAATTGGCCTCGAGAAAGAACATTTTTTGGCATCAAATAACTCCCTCTTGGCTTGTGACCTATCCCAGTCAATGCCATCCCAAATGGACCTGGTTCATCCCCCAGAGACACCCATCAACAGCAAAGTTAGGGCTCTAGTTTCAGGAAATGTGCAGCCACAAGGAATGCTGAAATAGCTAGGGCTCAAGGCTCGTGTGGTTGAAGTGGGAAACTGAGAGGATGGTCTCAGAACTGAGGCTTGCCAAAGAAAAGGAGAAGAAATGATGGGTAATTCTTCAGAACATGCTGAATCTTCTCAATCAAACCCAACCTCTAGTTCCCTCCAACGCCTAGGATCTTCCTAGCTTTTGGTCTCCTGAACTGTCTAGTACTCAGTGACCCAAATTAGGGATTTTCTATCTTTTTGAGTTTTGCTCATTGGTTTGGATGTTTTTCTATTCTTTTTGTGGATTGTACAGGTGGCAACATATCTCTGTCAATGATAACTACTGTCTGCTCTTGTTCATGATTAATCTGTCCTTGAATAGTTTAAATATGTTTGCTTGATTACCCCATGATTGGCACTTGCACAGTTGCCCCAAGTGGCCATGAAGTACTTATTAAAATGCTGGACAATCACACTATTGGTATGCAAACTTTTCGGATGATGCTTAAAGGGGAAGAGCATTGTGCTTTAACACATTCTGAAATAAGTGATATTTAATAACCTAATTAAACCTGGTCCTTGAGATAAGTGAATTTTTCCTAAAGTTTAGTAATTGATAGTTTAAGCTGAGTTTCTAACAAGGTTCAAAAATCAGTAATAGCACAGAGTTTGGTCATCATCAAAAAGGGGGAATTCATGGCTACAAAAGAGGTAAAATTGATAGTACACTATTCTTAAGGGAAAAAGGTAAGGATCTCCTTGTGGTACAAATATATGTTGATGGCATAATCTTTGGGGCCACCACTGATAAACTAAGTAAGGATTTTGCAAAATTAATGGGGAGTGAGTTTGAAATGAGTATGATGGGTGAGCTTAACTTTTTCTTAGGCTTACAGATCAAACAAACCCCAAATGGAACCATGATTCATCAGCAAAAAAATGCAAAAGAGCTGATCAAAAAGTTTAAAATGGATGAATCAAAAGAAATAGACACCCACATTGCAACTGCCACTAAATTAGACATTGATTAACCTGGTTCATCAGTTGATCAGAAGTTGTACAGGGGTATGATTGGTTCACTCTTGTATCTTACTGCAAGCAGACCTGACATCGTTTTCAGTGTAGGGCTTTGTGCTCGCTTTCAGGCTAATCCAAAAGAGTCTCACTTGACTGCTGTCAAGAGAATACTAAGATATCTGAAAGGCACCATTGATCTGTGTCTTTGGTATCCCAAAGTTAGTAATTTCAATCTAGTAGGATATGCTGATGCTAATTATGCAGGTTTCCTTGTGGATAGGAAAAGCACCTCAGGTGTGGCTCACTTTCTTGGTTCATGTCTTGTATCATGGGCCACTAAAAAGCAAAATTCAGTGGCCTTATCCACTACTGAGGCTGAGTATGTTGCTGCTGCCTCTTGTTGTGCTCAATTGCTATGGATTAAACAGCAGCTGGTAGATTTTGGTATTGAAGTTGGTTGCATTCCTATATTCTGTGATAACACGAGTGCTATAAGTATGATAAAGAACCATGTTCATCATAAGAGGACTAAGCACATAGATGTTAGACACCACTTCTTAAGAGATAACTATGAGAAAGGATTGATCTCCATAGAATTTTGTGCTACTAATAAACAAATTGCTGACATCTTCACTAAAGCACTGAGTAGAGAAAACTTTGAGAGGAACAGGTTGGAATTAGGAATGATTATCACCTAATAGGTCCAGCTCAGAATGCACAATGAAAAAAAATGGAAAAAAAAAATTTGGCTAGGAATTCTGAACTTGTGTAAATATCTGGATTAATTCTTACTCAACTTCATACTTTAATTAGTATACTCCTGTGACATGTGTTAATATGACTCACTGATCTCTTACAAAAGTTCCTCTATTATGGCACTTGAAGCATGTTCAAGAGAGTTCTAAATGAAGAACCTGGTTCATCAGTATGGATTCATATGAAAACTAAGGTATGTTTCATATACTCTGCACAATTAGAAAGATTAATATTTCAAACATGAGCAGAAGTCCTATAATTGTTCAATTCCTAGAAAATTCTATCCGTTAGCATTGAACTAGTTCCGTTTGCCTAGAACTCTAAATCGAAAATTTTGCCTAAAATCTAGGGAAGATAAACCGATCATTCCAAATCAGAAATTTCAGGTTGATTAGACCTCTAATTGACCATTGTTGAAAAGCTGTCGTTACCTATTAAATGTGTATTTATCTTTAAATACACATCACCTCCCTTGCCATCATAATATTTCAAACCGTCAAAAATTCTTCTTCACCCTCACTTGCCTTCTTCTTCAGAACTCTAATTCCCAAATTCTCTCAAGAAACCAACGATCATGTCTAACCCACAAGACAATCCTGGAACTCCTCCACCACCATCTCCCTCAAATTCATCCTCAACTACTCCACCCAGTGCATCTCCAAAACCTAGACTACGAAGGGTGAAAATGCTTGCTCGAAAGACTGTAGCGTCTGGGGCTCTAGGAAGGCATTAAATGAGAGGTTGAAAGCAAGCCAAGTGAAAGCAAGCCCAGCTCAAAACTCTGACTCCAGTTCTGATTCTGGATCCTATCAATCCGCTACTGAGGGGGATGGACATGGGTCTTCTGATTCTGAAAAGACTCAAGAATCCCCTTCTAACGTAGGTTCATCTGTGACTGAAAACCTAGAGACTAGGTTTGTTCTGGTTGGACCCATTAGGGATGTTGAATTGCCTGAGAAACGAAGGAGTGGAGGTAAAAAGAATTTTCAAAAAGAAAAAGAGATAGAGGGTGCATGTGGTGAAGAGAGGGGAATTGGGAAAGGAGTCGTGCCTGCTATCTGTGGGGTTGAACAAAAAGGGGTAGAAGAGAGTGGCATGAAGTCAGGGGGAAGTGGTTCTGGGGAAGCTACTGAGGGGTTGGTTCATCTGAGCACACAAAGAGATGAACCTGTTTCATCTGCTGAAGAAACCCTAGCAGACCTGCTGAAAAAAGTTGGGGCAAGCTATGACCCAAAGAAACACAGAACTCCCACAACAAAAACCCCAAATGTTCCTAAGCCTTCCAAGAAAAGAAAAGCTTCATCCCCCACACCTACTGCCTCTTCATTGCCAAAGGGTAGAGCCACAAGAAGCAGGGTGAAACAGAGTGAAGCTGAGCTACAAAGGGCTTTAGCTGAAAGTAAGAAAAAGAAAATAGATAAAGGAAAGGGAAAGATTGCAGAATCCTCAGAGGCTGTTGAGGAAGAGGAGATGGAACTGGTCCATCAAGAAAGGGGTACATCAGTGGAGGTTCCTATACCCAAGCCCAAAAAGCCCAAGACTTATTCCAAGAAGTCTTCCTCTGTGTCTGAGGCTCTTGAACCTACACTAGCCAAGAGGACAAGATCTGCAATGAAAAACAAACCATAAAAAAATTCTGAAGATGATGACTGGAGTGGAGAAGAAGAAGAAAATGATTCTAAGAAGGAACAGGACAAGCTTGCCATGTTTGCCAAAAGAAAGATTTTAAAGGGTAGACTGCTGAAAGACCTGGTGGAACCAGGAATGGTGAGATTGATGGATGCTTTAGCTGCTCAGGGATGGAAGGACATGGTCCTTCATATGGATGGTAGGCTAGCCAGAAATGAGCTAATTGAATTTTATGGCAAATGTTGTGGTTAAGGAGGGAATTGTTAGTAGCCTGGTGAAAGGAGTCCAAGTGCAGTTTGATGCAAAGACACTGGGAGAGATCCTGGACATACCCTCTGAAGGATTTGATGACTATACAAGGCAAAGGTGGCCATGCCTGGACTCCCTCCCTACTGCTCTTGAGATCACCAGGAGGTTTTGTGATTCAGAAGATGCAAATGAAGCCAGGGCTGTGCAGAAAAGTGAAATGAGGCCTGAGCATAAGGTCTTGTTTGAATTTGTCAACAAGTGTTTATTGCCCAGGCAGGAGAGAAGGCACACTGCTAATTACATGGATCTAGTTCTTATGGAGTGCCTGGAGAGAGGAAAGCAAATCAACTGGCCTGCCTTCATTATCAAGCTGCTAGACAGGGTCATAAATGGCTCCAAGGCTCATGCTACTCCATATGGCTTTATTCTAACCACAGTTCTGGACAGGCTCAATGTGCCTCTGAAGAAATGGGAAATGGCCTCGAGAAAGGAACATTTTGGCATCAATACTCCTCTTGCTTGTGACTATCCAGTCAATGCCATCCCAAATGGACCTGGTTCATCCCAGAAGACACCCATCAACAGCAAAGTTAGGGCTCTAGTTCAGGAATGTGCAGCCAAGGATGCTGAAATAGCTAGGCTCAAGGCTCGTGTGGTTGAAGTGGAAACTGAGAGGGATGGTCTCAGAACTGAGCTTGCCAAAGAAAAGGAGAAGAATGATGGAATTCTTCAGAACATGCTGAATCTTCTCAACTCAAACCCAACCCTCTAGTTCCTCCAAGCCTTAGGACTCCTAGCTTTTGTCTCCTGAACTTGTCTAGTACCTCAGTGACCCAAATTAGGGATTTTCTATCTTTTTGATTTTGCTCATGGTTTGGATGTTTTTCTATCTTTTTGTGGATTGTAGGTGGCAACATATCTCTGTCAATGATAACTACTGTCTTGCTCTTGTTCAATGATTAATCTGTCCTTGATAGTTTAAATATGTTTGCTTGATTACCCATGATTGCACTTGCAGTTGCCCCAGTGGCCATGAGTACTTATTAAAATCTGGGAATCACACTTTGTATGCAACTTTTCGATGATGCTTAAAGGGGGAAGAGACATTGTGCTTTACACATTCTGAAATAAGTGATATTTATAACCTAATTAACCTGGTCCTTGATGATAAGTGAATTTTTCTAAGTTTAGTATTGATAGTTAAGCTGAGTTCTTACAGGTTCCAAATCAGTAAAAAGCACAGAGTTTGTCATCATCAAAAAGGGGGAATTTGTTGGCCCAAGAACAGGTGAAGTTTTGAAGATTGACAAAAGAACTCAGTCATGGACCAGGTCCATCTTGTGAAGCACAGTCATGATCAATCTATACAAGTGAGAGGCACATGAAGGAGATAAGTCCTACTGATCAAGCAGCAATATCTCCTGATCTGATCGAAAAGGTTGCATATTAGATAAGGAGAGAAAGTCTCCTTATATGAAGAGAACACAATCTAGGATGAAGATAGTGCTAGAGTTTGAGGTCATCATGAACTCTTCTACAATAGAAGAGCAGCAACTGAATCCCAATCAAACTCTGATTACTAACCTATTAAATGTCAGTGTTGTTCTCTTTTACAGGTAATGCACATACGCAGAAGTTAAACTAAATTGAGAGCAAAAGAGCAAGGCGATTTTGCAAGAAATTTATGTATGATTTGAGTGTGTACTCCTGAAGCTACTTGAACGAGATTGAAGAACCAACTCCATAAAGAGGTTTATGTGTCTTTATTTATTTCTAGTTCAATTGTAGTAGGTGTTTTCATATTGTACCTTTCAGCTTTATCTAGAAGCAATTGTAATAGGTAATTTGAGTATTCAAGTTAGAGCTAACTTGAAGTTGTCGCAGCAGTTAGAGGCTAGTTGCCACAACGGGATTAGAGTTAATCCTTAGGTTTACAAAGAGTTTTTGTAAATACTGTTTTGGCTCAGTGATTTTAGTGGAAGTTTGGGAAAATCCTACTGAGTAGTAGGTCGTGGTTTTTTCACCTTTTGAGCCAGGTGTTTTCCACGTAAAAATATTTGTGTTCTTTATTTTCAGTATTTATTATTCTGCAAACAGTAGTAGTTGGAGCACCTAGAAGAACCAGGTTCTTCTATAGTTCAGTTAAGCGAAAATTGGGTACCACACAAATCACCCCCCCCCCCTCTTGTGTGGTATTGACGCTTAAAACATCAACTTGCAAATATCATATCAAGAGGCATAATACGATTAAAATTGATAATAAGTGGTTTACCAGTAACGATTTTATTATAAGGCCACTCACTATAGATTTGATTACGGGTATACATGGACCGGATTGGTTCGATTTTTATTAAAATCAAACCAAAACCAATTATATCGGTTTGGATTGGTTCGGTTTTGTTGGATTTTTCGGGGTTTTTATGTTTTTTTGTTATATGAATACTATGCCAATAACTATAAGAAAAATATGATAATATGTTTGTCAATTTTTTAAATTTTTATTAAACATATATTTACTTACAAAAAAATTAAATAAATATAAAAATCAATATGATACATAAATAATGATATGTTATATTTAAATTTCAATTATTGAAATACCACTTCAAATTGGAAAAAGATATAAGAATTTAATAGATTTTGACATATGAATAAGGAAGAACAAAGAGATTGTTGCATTTCAATAACACTTGATAAGAAAGTGATCATACAACATATTATTTAAAGTTAATAAAAAATGGAACACTTCGTATTCTATTAAGTATTACATCTCATAAGAGAATCCCAAATATTTGTAGACAATTTTTAAAGAAAATTCTATATAAAGTCCAAAAAGTATATAAAAAATATCATATAATTATATGTCGGTTTGGTTCGGATTTTTTTAATCAACGCCAAACCTCATCGGGTTCTTTAATCGGTTTGGTTTGACTTTTCGGTTTGGTGCGATTTTCTGATTCGGTTTGTGCACCCCGTAGATTTGATATACCTCTTCAAACAACTGAAATAACCATCACAAATATATCAAAGCAGAGTAATGGAGCTAAATTTATGTGGAAATCAAATTTGATTATATAGGATGAAGCGCTTATGGCAAAGTGTCAAACAATCGAAATGATTGCTCGGAGTTCTAGACACATATTGGATATCAATGAACCGTTGGGGGAAAAATTAATGGTTTGGGAGGTGATTTATGTAAAGTGCTACCAGTAGTTCCAAAATCGACGAAAGCAAAGACTGTAAAAGCTAGCTTGTTAAAGTTATGCTTATGACCTCAAATGAAAAATATTCAACTGACAAAAAGTATAAAGTAAGAATAGATCCAGTATTCAGTGAATTCTTGCTTCGTGTCAGAAACGAAGAAGTGCATCCAATAAAAGATAATTTGGTTCTTCCAGAACACTTAGTTATTAACCCCAATGGTAATAGTAGTGCATTTAATATTAGATTAAAATATTATTTATGCAAATTTTATGATAGAAATTAAAAAGCTATCCTACCTAGAAGAAATGAATATGTTGATCAACTAAATAAAATGTTGATTGCAAAATATTATGATAAAAATAAAATAGCTTTTGACTCAGTACAAGATGATACCAACAATTACTACAAACAAGAATACTTAAATACTTTAATACTAATGGCCTTCTACCATACATGTTTGTTGTCAAGTTTATTATTTCTTACGTATGTTAGTGTCATCGTATATTTAATACGAGATAATGCATAAAATCCTCCCCGAACTATGACCATATTACCAACTACACACCTTTTCTTTTCGGGGGTCCTATTACCCCCACGAACTATTTTAAAGTAAAATTATTTACCCCTTAAAAAATTACAACCATATGCGTGCAAAGTGGTGAAATACACGCACCTAAAATGTGTATTTCTTACTTAAAAGCTTTTTTTTACCATTTTCTCCTTCTTCCTTATTTTCCTATTTGCATACCTTCATTACCATATCCGGACAAAAGGCAAAAGCCTCATTTGATGGGTTTTATATAATACTTGTTTGATATTGTCAGATCTGGCCGGAGAACAAAATTTCGACGAAGACCCTTGCTCCGGTGAAACTCCATTGTTGTTGACCATTTTGACTGCTTGTAGGTTCTTACCGAATCATGCTTGTTGCTCCCTCTAGTTGTAGCTCTGTTTCTGTTATTAAACATATCTGCTTTTGGTTTCTGGGTTGATTTTGCATTGTATTGGATTTTCGCTCCGGTATTTCGCTGTTGAAACGATGTCCCCCTTGTACGTGCAAGAAGAGGCTTAGAAGATGAAGGAGACTAATTAATTAGATGTAATGTCCAATTAAAAGATGACACTTGTACCTGTTAATCAATTTAAAATTATTTTTGTAACTCTCCCTTGCCGTTAAGAGAGTGTGCACACTCTCAATACCACGTCAGCACTTAGGATGGTGTATATTACACTTTAAAATAGTTCAGGGGGGTAATAGGACCCCCCAAAAAGAAAAAGTGTGTAGTTGGTAATATGGTCATAGGTCAGGGAGGATTTTATGCATTATTCGTATATAATAGACTAAGTTAAAATTGACCTTCCATTGCATATAGGTTGATTTTGAAGAAGAATATGCCCGTCGTGCTACTGAAAAATTTAGATCTGTCGGATAGCTTATATAATAGCACACAGATGGTCTATAGAAGTTTAACAATAATGTCATACATGCAAAAATTATGATACTAGTCAATGTGCTTTTAAGTATATTTTTATCCCTGAATTCTACTTTTGTCTTTCGAAACTAAAAAATATCCTTTTAAATTTGTGTGAAATTAACTTTCAGTATGTTTATGTTTTGCAATTATAATAAATAAAGCACAATGACAAACATAATAAATATTGGGCTATATTTATCGTAGTACATTTCTTGCACGTACAACTATATGTTGAACTTTCAAAAGGGATATCAATATCGATAACAAGAATTCTGGTTATGGCAGAGCAACCAAAGCATTAGAAAGAAACATACAAAAAAAATATTGTCTACAAAGAAGTGTTCGGTAAGATATCATCGCATTAAATACTTTTAAACTATAATATATAATTATCTACTAACATGATGAAATTGCTCATTTGTGTAAGTCGTGATGATGTCCTTTCATTTTGAATATTCTTTTGGCATTTAGATGATTGTTGTATTATTATGCATAAGTTTTCTCTCATTAATTAAATTTTATTGTTCCTTCATATAAATAAATATTTAAACCATCATATGCCATTATTAACGTGCAACGTACATTTCTAGATCTAATTATCATAAAGTACTAGTATTTAATACTTAATCTTGTTCTATTGTTTGGTAATGATCTTACTACTACTATGTAATAGTTTATTAAAGCCTCGTTAGTCAGTGTGTATATATTTTAAGATTTTAGTAAAACTAGCACGGTCTAGCCAGTTTTCGGACTGGTCATTCAAAAATAACCAGCGTTTACCAAGTCAATGAAAAATAACCACTATTTTGCTGCAACAGAGACCGGTCCAGCATAATATACTGGAGTTCAGTGCACCTGTGTATGAACTTCCAGCATATTATGCTGAAACTCCAACACACGGAAAGTTCCAGCATAATATACTGGAGATTCGAGCACTTGTGTATGAACTTCCAGCATATTATACTGGACCGATATACTTGCTGGAACTCCAGTATATTATGCTGGAGTTATAGTATACTTATGCTGGAACTCCATCATATTATGCTGGAGTTCCAGCATACCTATCCTGGAAGTTCAAATATACTTATGCTGGAACTCCAGCATAATATACTGGCATATTTTTCGGGGTTTGAACAGTGTTTTCGCTCAGATTTATCTTTACATGAAAAGTGTTTAAATTTCAATTACTTTTAAAACTATGCTATTTTTTAACGACCACTTGTAAATCTAGCTATTTTTGAATTTCTCCCAAGATTTTAATGTATTTCATTAAACAAATCAAAAGCCCAAACCCCCTAAATCCCAATGGAAAACTTACACTTTATAACCGCTCCAAAATAATAGTCAATAATATAT